>NC_052043.1:13620-95957 GCF_015832195.1 Motacilla alba alba | reverse complement strand
GGGGAGAAGCTGGCTGAGATAAAGCACACCAGTGGAAGGGATCTGCGTGGGAAAACAGCACCTTACTGCTCTCACAAGGATTTGCTGCTGCCTTGCAAAGACACACACAGAGACACAAAAAAAAATCCCAGGAGAAAGCAGAGCACCCCCCACCCCCTCCTCTCATGGATCGAGGAACAAAGTCACTCTCTGGGTGACTCTTGGGTCACTTTCAGTAACACTGCAAGGAAAGGGTCCCAAGCACTTGGCCTAAAAGGAAAAGGGAGGCACAGTTTTAGAAAAAAAGATGCTTTTTTCTTTGATACAAAAATAGACCATAGTCTCATTAGCAATTAATAAAATTGGCTGCCTTGGTAGAAAATTAGAAAAGTCAAAGCCAGACAGGTCTCCATCTCCCCAGCACGGGTGGCTGGAGGTGAACTGGGCAGACTGGGCAGGAGGTTTGCACCCAAAGCTGATAGAAAAGGGGTTTTGGGGTTGGTTTGGTTGGTTTTTTTTGGGGATCCACCTCTGCCCTGGCCAAGGTGCTGAGCCCCAGGGGACCCCCTGTGCTGCCACCACCCCCCACCACCCCGAGGATGCCAAAGACAAAGCAGGGCCAGACAAGGAGAGCTCAGGGAACGTGGTGTATTTCCGCGGAGCCGGGAGCACACAGCTCTCATTGCAAACAGTCCTAGCAGCAATTCCAGTTCCTCACCATTTGTAGGACAATTTGTAACCCACGTGGAGCTGGGGAATTACAACTTCATGCCAAACTTTTAATCCATGAAAACTACAGATTCTTAACCTTTGGGAGCTTCGGTCACTTTAGGCAAGTTTTCCCTTAAGTGTCAAACGCTGGCTTCAAATAAGCAGAATTTTTTTTTGTTTGTTTTTTGTTTGTTTGTTTTTGTTATCCATTTGTTACATTCCAACATTCAGAGAGGCTTAAAAACTCGGGAGGAGCGTGCTGGACGTGGACATGACAGATCTGGCATCTTAAAGTCATCCCCAAGTTCTTCAACCACGAGGAATTAATGCTCGTCTCTGAAAGGGATTTTGGGTGTATAAAAGGGAACGTAACGTCCAGGGTGACTGGATTTTGGTTTGCCCTACCCAGTCCAGGGGTGAGTGGCAGCTAAAACTGCTGCTGGTCATACTCTGCTATCAGTTTTTTGATGTGGGCCAGTTTGTTGTGGAGGTATTCGCAGCGGTTCTTCTCTTGGCTGTAGTTGGGGTTTGTCTGCAAAACAAAACAAAACAAACAAAGAAGTGTAGAGGTGGGAAAGGTTCAGGACAAATCAGCTGAGCCTTGACAGCACAGAGCAGATCACAGCATGGTTTGGGTTGGAGGGAATGCAGAGATCATCTCATCCCATGGGCAGGGAGACCTTCCACTGTCCCACCCAACACTTCAGGGATCCAGGGCAGCCACAGCTTCTCTGGGAATTCCATCCCATTCCCTCCCCGGGAAGAATTTCCTCCTAATATCCCACCTCAACCTCCCCTCTTTCAGCTTAAAACCATGGAAAGAAGCTTTTTTAGGTCCCTCCTCTGATCAAAGCCAGGCAAGAATAAAACCCCTTCTCAGCGTCGTCCAGCTCCAGGAGCCTCCTCACAGGAAGGAGCACACCTGAGCTAGGCTCAGCCTAACGGGGCTTGCAACAACCACCAGCTGCCCTCTGCCCCCTCCTCAGAGGCTCTGGGACAGAGATGAACACCCAGCATGCAGGGGATCTCCTCAAAGAGCTCCTAAACCCCACAGGATGACAGGGCTCAGGACCACATTCCTTTATTTAAAAGGAAAACCCCCCAATCTCCACTGTGTGCGGATGCTGTGCATAAAAATCCTGACACTTTATGCGTCCCCAAACTCCAAAAATCTGGGGCCAGAGCTCCAGAGCCTGATCCCAGCTGTGCCCCCAGAGGATCCTGTGCATCTGAAACACAAACTGTTCCTTCCCTGGGGAGATAAAGGCCCGGGTGAACGCAGCCATTGTGCCACGGCCACGGCTCAGCGATCCCCAGGACCCACGGGGCACTCCCAGCTCCCCCCAAACCCTTTCTGAGCTGCTTTCAGGGACGGGCTGGAGCTGAACAAAGATCTGCTGGAATTGCCTCAGAGCCTGGGTTTGCTCTTGGCAAAGGCCCATCTCTTTCAGTCACACCAGGGGCACCACCCAAAAGCCTTCTGTGGCCAAGGACATTCCCTTACCTTTTTAATTTTTCGGTATTCCTGTAAAATTTGATCGTGGATGGTCTAAAAAAAAAAAAAAGAGAGAAGAAAAATAGGGAATTATTTTCAGTTCTGCAGTAGGTATTTACTGATGGCTCAATGTACACAATTCCCCCAAATCCCAACCAAAATCTGCTCCCTCCGTGGCTTCCCTGGGCGGATGCAAAGGCTACAACCAGCTCTGATGCCACGGACATCCTGCAGCTGACACAGAAGGGTGAAGCTCCACTCCCCACCTGTGACAAGCACCTGGATTCCAGGGTAATTCACATTTCCAAAGGCACAACTGATCTTCTTTTCTCCCCCCACCAAGATCTAACAACAATCCAGCGAGGAATTTTGCAAGGAGAAGGGCAGGAGGTTTGAGGGAGGAAGCTGTGCTTAGCACAATAGGTGCTCTGTAAAAATCTGTTTATTATCCTCGACGAGACTCACTTTTTCAAGCTAATGAATAGCTAAAACTCTTTAAAAATCACTCTGACAAGGCCAATAATGCTGCATTATTAAGATCAAAGATTGCAGAGGAACAGATGACCCCGTGCTAACTCCCCTTCCAGCCCTGATACGCTCCCATATGTGCAAATCTGAGTTTTTCTGGCTGGGATACACTAATAGCTTCCAGCAGCTTTTGGCTAAGGACACCAATTGTCTCACTGAGGCCTTTCCTTGTCAACAAGTCCCATGATGTGGCTCCAGCCTGAAAAAGGAGCAGCACAGAGCTGGGTTAGGAGCGCTCCCCAAAGCTGTCAGCCGTGTGCACGTTCCCCAGCAGCTCTGAGGCTGGAATTCAGGCACCGAGCAACCCGGAGAGAGCAGGATCAAAAACCTGCAGCTCTGCCACGCGCACAGGGAGCTCCCCCAGCTCTGCTTCTACCTTGTACTCCTCAGAGCCCTGCAGCAGCTGCTTCAGCTTGGCATCCAGCTGGGTGAACCGTCGGGTTATCCGCTCTATCCGGGCGTGCAAGTCCCGGTACTCGTTGTACTCCGCGTTGAAGTCGTTTTTGTAGCTCTGACGCTGCTCCGAGGAGGAAATGGCTGCGTATTTTCTGCAGGGGAAAAGGCCTTGGTCAATGGGTTTTCAGGAGGGGATCGGTTTTGGGGGGGTTGGTTTTAGGAAGGGATTGGTTTTGAGGGGGTTGGTTTTAGGAGGGGAATGGTTTGGGGGCATTGGTTTTAGGGGGGCATTGGTTTTAGGGGGGTTCTCTGGGTTGTCGCGGTGCTGAGCGTGGGGGGACGAGCCTGGAAATGAAATCAGGGATAACTGAGGATCACAGGATCATCTAAGGGGGTTTTGGGAAGGAATTCTTCGCTGTGAAGGGGCTGGGAGGGAATTCCCAGAGAAGCTGCGGTTGCCTCATCGCTGGAAGTGTTTGCAGCACCCTGGGACAGTGGAAGGTGTCTCTGCCCGTGGCAGGGGTGGCACTGGATGGGCTTCAGCTCATTCCAGCCCAAACCATTCTGGGATTAAAGCTGGAAAAGCCCTCCAAGATCAAATCCCAGCACTGCCAAGGCCACCACTAAACCACGTCCCCAAGTGCCACATCCACACGGCTTAAATCCCTCCAGGGACGGTGATTCCCAGTCCCAGTGAAGAAATTCTCCCTAATATCCCATCCAAACCTCCCCTGGTGCAGCTCGAGGCTGTTTCCTCTCCTCCTGACTTGCATTAAAGTAGCAAATTATGGAGGCAACCACCGGGGATTGTTGCCTTGACCTCCTGTAAAACAAACAATGTTTGCTCCCAAAACTTCCTATCTCTGCCAGATAGGGTGGGATGGGCAGGTACAGCCAAGCCTGGAGCAGCTGGGGGTGGAGGAGGACACTCAGATAGTGCTGCTACAGCTTCCCTGACTCCTGCTGGCCCGCAGAACATGGAGTTCTGCATCTGTGCCAGGCATTGGAACAGCAGGAATATGATGCTTCCAGTGTTAAGAGTCTTCAAAGGAACACAAAAAGCATTGAGCCATCGTTGCAAAACGCTGGCAGGGTGATTATGTGGCAAGAGCATGACAAGAAACCACGGTGAGGAGCTTGATTCAGTTGGTTTTTTTTTTTTTCCACCAGCAACTCTATTTCCAGCACCTTCTGGAGACACTTGACGTGCCCTGAGCTCAGGATGAACTGATGTGCCTTTGGGGGCCTTTTGGAAGTTATTCTGCTCAACAAAAAGCCATTAAAGGTGATATTTACAGGTCTCTCTGAAGGTAAAAGTCATCTTTGGGTAGGTGATGGCTCAAATTTGCCTCCCTGCTCTGGCTGCAGCAGGGCCAGCGTGGTGTCTGAACATGGAAAAGCTGATCTAGGCCTCAAATTAAGGGGAAACTTTCAGTGCTTTAACTTTTTATGGGTTCTGAACTTCTAGAAGGGACTCCTTGCCAGGGGCTGAGGTAAGGAACCATCCACACAGGATAAAGAGCATCCAGCAGCAGTGACGGGTCTTAGAATTTGAGGAGCTGGGCACAAACCAGTCAGATCACACTGGGTGAGACCACAGAGCTCAGAAACCTCTCCCCGTTTCTTTGGGGAGAGCCCAAGGAGCTGCAATATCCCATTCTGGGAGGGATCAGCACATGGGTGAGAGAAAAAACACCCCCAGGCACACAAATTCTTTGGAATAACCCTAAAGATGTCACCTTGAAGGGGTTGTTTGTATGGCTGATCCAGCCCAGCAAAGCAGAAACCACAGCACAAACCTTTATCTGCCCTAGAGCTTCCTCCTCCTCCTCCTCCTCCCCTTCCCTCCCAGCAACCCCAGCACAGCCAAACCAGCTCTGATGGAAACAACCCCAAGGCTGGGACACGTACACAGAATTTTCCCCCCACAGCTATAAGTTTTTTTTCCCCACCCCAAAGCTTTGTTTAGAACAGGTTTGGGTTTATGCAGATTCTGGGCTTCCTTCACAGGCATTTTTGGGCTTTGGTTGTTTAATTAACCTCGAGGGGATCTGATTAAAGAGCTCAGATCCTAACCCAGGGGTTAGAGCCTCCCAGGAAAGAATATTTCATTGCTTTATGGAGATGATCTTGGCTCTGAAGAGTGCAAGAATTAACAAACCACCCCAAACCCTTCCTCGCCCTGCCCTCCCCAGCACCAGAGCAGATTATTCCCTCCCGAAGTTCCCAGCTGGAACGTGGAGGTGTTTAATCCCCACAAACCCCCCTAAGGTATGAAATGTTTCTTGAAGTGCTTCAACAATTTATAGGAGATAACCTTGAACTCCTCAAGGAGGTAAAAACCAGCTTTGCTATCAAGTTTAGTCTCAGCTATGAATCCGCAGAGCTGGGTTTACTCTTTTCCTTACACCCGCCTACCAAAGTTCTATCAAATAACACGAAAAGTCCAACAAAAATCCCCAGCACGTTGAGATTTCTTAGCTTGAAACATGACCCCAAAGTGATGAAGCAACTGATAAACATACTTACAATAAATAATCTGGCATTTCTGAAGTTGATGTTGGTACGCTGGAATTATTGCATGTTCCATTTAAACCTGGAAAAATAAAGATTTGTTTATAGACGTTCTTAAACTTCAAAGCTCTTTGCAATTCAGCTTCAAACTCGTAAAACTTGCCTGCAATATACAGTTTATGGAATTCTAAAGGATTTCTGTTTTGCTTGGAACCGACAGAGGCAGAGGAGCCACAACAAGGTGGCTGAAAGTTCAAGGCTCCTCCAGTATTTGTCTGTCAGCAAAACAACACCAACACCGGCCTGTGCACCGAGCAGCGAAGAAAATCTGAATTGAATTGGTGGATAAACAGTGCCTGGAGTGGGATAACACTGAGAGCACCACTGGGGAGGAGGAAAACACAGCCCTGAGCCCAGAGAGCTGAGCTGGGCAAGGTGAACCTTCTGTTCTCCTGCTTCCACACTTGAGAGGCTCCCCTGGGCATCTCCAGGGGGAGATTTCTGAATTAATATCCAGAGTCCTGCAGGGCACCACAGAGAGGAGTTTAGGGAGTGCAGCTCCAAACACAAATCCTGGCATTCAAGAATGTTCAGAAATGGAAGGAAGAACAGAATAAACCCAAAGCAGTCATCCTCCACACGCACCCGACAGGATAAATGTGGAGGAGGAAAGCAGCTGGATCTACCTTTGGAAAGGGATATTTTCCACAAATTGTGGGTTCTGTTCCAAACCCTCACCAGATCCAGCTGCACAGCCTGAGTCAGCAGTACCCCGACTGCATCCTCAAAAAGATGGAATTTCCTCTGCATTTCCAGGGAAAAGCCCTCCTGAGCAGGACGGGAGAATGGCACCAACCCAGAGTTTCTGAAACCACCCCAAGCCCAAATTCCTGCTGCAGCTCCTCCTGCTCTTCCCGGGTCCTGACCACAGAGCAGGGTTTAAGGATGGTGGAAGGGAAGGGACACAGGAGGTTTATTTTGCCTGTGAGTGCCACCTACTGACTGAAAGGACCCCAAAGGTCCCTCCAGAGCCTCTGGAGCAGAATTCCTGGGATAAAACTCCCACTCCTGGCAGGGGTGTCCCTGCCCGCGGCAGGTGGTGGAACCAGATGAGCTTTAAGGTCCTTCCAACCCAAACTTTTTGTGATTCTCTGCCTCCCTACAGCTCCAGGGGGAATCTGGGGAGGGAGCAGGATGAGGCTGGTGCTACCCACAGAAGGAAAAACATCCCAGGTCTGGCTGTCCAGGATCCAAGCAGGACTGACCACATCCTGTTTATGATTGCTCCCAGCCCAGCTCGCGTTTGTTACCTCAAAACAGCAGCAGGAACAAACCCCAACTCCTAATAATTAACAAAAATCCAGGAATTAAACAGTCAAGAGAAGCAGAAAAGGTGGTGGAGGAGGCTCGGCCATTTCCCAGGAATTTGGGTATTTATAAGACAGAAGGGAGAATGTGTGAGTGTCCCTCCAGAACCACTCCAGAGGCTCACGGGGAAGAGAAACAACGTGGAAGAAACACAACACTCACAGCAAAAACCTGGGGCTGACACAGAAGGAGAAGAATTCTCAGCTCTGCAGTGCCTCACAGCCATCAGCCCCACGGACTGTCCCTAGCAGTCCCTGCTGGGCCACCAAAATGCATTTTGTCACTGCTGCAAAGCCTGGGGGGAAGGGGAGGGCTGGGACCGGCTCAATCCCACCACCCTGAGAAGCTCCCCCTTTCCAGGAATGCAGCAAAGGAGTCTCTGTTTAGAAATATTGTCCTTGGAGGCAAAACTGGAGGGTTTTCATGCACCAAGGAGGAAGGGGAATGTAGAAAATAGTAACAGGGTGAAGGAAAATGCACAAAGGAATTGAACAGATATTCCCAGAGGCTGCAGGGGAAGTCCCAGGGCTCTGGGGAGCTGTAACAAACAGCAGAAAACATGGAAACAGCAGGAAAAGGAACGGACGGCATCAGCCGAGAAATATTCCCTGCTCTGACTTCTCAGAGTGCTCTGACTTTGGAACAGTGGCTCGATGGAAAATGTTTTCACCCCACCCCAGTGGAGATTCACTGCTGTGTCAGTCCTTGGATAAATGAATCCCCAGCCCCAGTGGGATGTGAGGAAGCTTCTCCAGCCTGGAAGAGCTGGTTCTCCGCTGCTTTAACAGCATTTATCACCAGCTTTATCTATCATTTCTTTTGTAGCCAATTTTAAAAGCTTTTGTGAGTAACTTTTCATTAAAAACCCAAACAACAGTCATCACAACAGCCAACACGAGCGCTGCACTGCTCTTCCCACTGCTCCCAGCCTTTCATCCCCACAGATTATCCCAGCTTTTAATTTAACCGGGAGAAACATGACACGCTCTGAGGCAGCTCCAAACAGCAGGAAGGTAAAACAGGAAAAACCTGATACCCTGTGTGGAGAGGAAGCACCTCTGGTGATTTGGAAGGAGGACAGTGCTGGCATTTGGGTCCCCAGAGCACCTGGGGTGGCCCAGGACGTGCCCAATCCTCCAGGGAATCCTGGCATCACACCCTGCCAACACCTCTGGGCCCCCACTCACCTGGGACCTGCTCCTGGGGAACACTAACTAAGTCAGCATTTTTTATTACTTCACAGTTCTGCTTCTCCTCTTTGCACTTCTCCTCGCTCTTCTTCTCCTTCCTCTCCTTCTCCTTGTCTTTGTGCTTTTTGGATTTTTTCTTGGATTTGACGTAGGAGCCGCAGTTGTGTTTGCTGCTCTGGGCACAGTCTGTGGGCAGGGGGTGACTCAGTCTCTCGGGAGGCTCCGTGCTGCTCTCACAGTCTCTGCCGTTGTGAGTCAGGTCGTTGCTGACATCCGAGAGGGGATCGTGGGGCCTGGGCAGCTCCAGGGCCGGGAGGGAGGAGCTGGAGCTCACCGGCTCGGGCAGAGCCGGGGGCAGGGCAGGGGGGGCCAGGCTGTCCTTCCCGTTGGAGGAATTCAGCTTCCCGTTGAGAGTGGGTTGGGTTCTGTGAGCCAAATGGGAGATCCTGGGCTTTTTGTTGGCCAGGGGGTCGATGAACTCCACAGGTAAGGGTCGTTTCTGTTAGGGAGAAGGGGGGGGAAAAGGAGAAATAAATCGCGTTGAAGGTGCGGAAGCGGAGCTGGGTGTTACCACTAGGTGGTGGTGCAATACAGGCGAGAAGGGAAATCCCCGGGAAAAGCAGCTCATCCATCCCAAGCTGCTTCCCGAAGCCCACGGTTTGGTGGGACAGCCTAAAGAATCCCCTCAGCAATTCCTGACCCCCCCTACTCTCCACACACAGCCCCAGCCCGCTCTCACTGCAGCTTCCTTCAAACCCAGCCCTCTGGAACCCAAACCCTGCAGCCTCCCTCCAATTAGAGAGGGGAAATATCCCTGGAAGTGCCCAGGGCCAGGCTGGACAGGGCTTGGAGCACCCTGGGACACTGCAAGGTGTCCCTGCCCATGGCAGGGGTGGCACTGGATGAGCTTTAAGCTCCCTTCCAACCCGAACAATTCCGGGATAAAAACATCTGTCCTGAGCCCCCCACAGTCCCCGTGAAGGAAAAACGTGCTCAGCCCTCTGGAGCAGGGAGGGATTCACCAGTTCTGCATTTTATTCCCAGTTCTGTGGCCAAGGGCTTCACCCCTTCCCCACTCCTTCCTCTTCTCAAGAGCGAGGCATTGCCCGGAAGAGGGGAGGAAGCGCCAAGTGCTCAGTTCTCAGAATCTCAGGCAAAAGGGGACATCTAGAAAGCCACGTCACAGGGGCCAACGTGACCTGAGCGACCCTTTTTTGAGCAAGGCCAGAGAAGGAAGTGGTTCCCAGCTGTGCCCATCCCTTGGAGGCAGCTGCCTGCAGCCTGGAAAAGCTGCTCCGTGGAAGAACCCATCCGTCAGGCTCAGCCCAGCCAAAAGCTCCTCAGCCAGCCCTCACTGTGTGCCCACCTGGCAGCTCTGGGGCTGCAGCAGCTCTGAGCCAAAGATTATTCTGTGCCCAGAGGAAAACAAGCGATAGCTCTGGGTATTTCTTTTGGATAATCCATTATTTTCTTTCTGTCTCGGGCAGGATCGCAGCGCGTTTGCGAATGGAAACGTCGCTCCCTGCTGAAATGCAGCTGCATGGTGGCTGGAGCAGCCCCTCACTCCCTCTTTTCCACCTGGATTTCTCTCTCTCTTTGCTAACTCAGGGGTCTCGAGGACACTGCTCAGTGCCAGGAATTCTTTCCACCTGTCAGGGTAATTAAGGAAGAGCTGCTGGTTCTGCCACTGAGCTCAAGGGGCAAGGACAGCACGTCCGACCGGCTTGGCAACGTCACCTCCCCCAGGAGGGGACACCTCCACCTGCAGGGCTCTCAACAGGTGACAGAGCTCAAAAATCTGCCACATTTTACAACCTTTTCTCTAAAAACAACCAGTGTCAGCTTCTCCAAACTCATCTCTCTGGTTAGGAGGGTTTTATCCGTCCATTTTCTACAATTACCAGACCAATCTTCCTCACCTTCATTCCACAGCTGAACCTCCCCGAAATATTCTACATTCCAGCCTACCAAATCCCAATCCTCTGCTGGCACTGCACCCATTACAAACCATTTCTCTAAACAGAAGCTTCAGCCAGAGAGTATTAAAAAAGTGACAGCTCACAACGCTGTGGTTTGCTGCCTGACAGGACAGAATCATGCTGGAAACATTTATATTCCACACTGGACTGTCCCTGTTTCACCAGCCTTGCCTAAATCCAACCCAACCAATCACCTGGGTCATTCTGAGAGATCAAAACCTCACCCTAAAGACCTTTGAATCTTTATAATAGGGACAGCCAGAGAAACTATTTGATTTTTCAACCTTAAAAAACGACACAAGACCAGGATCTTTCTGAGCTAACTTGAAGGTGATCATTCACCAGGAACATGCCCACAGCAGAGCAGGAGAGGATTTGGAATCAGCTACCTGGCAAACGAGTTACACAGTCCTTGTTCTCCACCAGAGAACTGCCTCTCTCTCAGTGCCAGAGCGCACATAATTTCTTTACCTGTTAATATTCTTTGCCACTAATCCTCGGTGCGTCTGTCCAGACAAGCAGGCATTACACATTCCACTGGCAGGAGAAGAATAAATACTCAACTTGTCTGGGCTGACCCACACTGGAAGAAGGGAAGGCAGAACATTTCACAATGCCAGCAAAGCCTGTGCTGGGAGATCCTGGGAGAAGAGGGGACAAGGCTCTGCTTGACAGGCGTCAAACGAGGCTCCCGTGTGGTTTATGGTCATGGAAAAAGCAGGCAAAATGTTCTTTTCACAGCTCCCTGCTCTGGCATCTCCCAGGCAGGAGCAGCCCAACCTGCCCCCGATCTGGCACGACAATTAGGCTGCAAAAGGTCAAGGGTTTTAATAACTCGGCCGTGTTTGGGAGCTGCTTATTACAGCTTCGTTCCACTCAATTATTAGTAATGAGGAAAACACAAGCTCGCTCTCCCAGGAACTCCAGGAGGGATGGAGGCACTGCAAAAGGAATTTAGCCCTCAAAACTAAAACCTGAGCCTCCTTGTCAGAGATCCTCCCCACAGGCCCCGGCTGAGCCACGTCCAGAGGAGAAACAGATGCTGAGGAAAGGCAGAGTGAGACTCCAACTTAATAAACCAGAAATAAAACCCCGAGGACCTCCTGAGCCGGCAGCAGGTGATTACAGGGTGCAGACAGGCACAGCTCAGCCTGGAGCCACAGCCAGCAGCCGGATCCATCAGGAGCGTGCAGGGGCTGGGAGGGGGATCACCCACCTGGGGGGGAGAGCTGGAGTTGGGGGTGTCCTTTGGAGGGCTCAGGGAAGGAGCTTCTCCCTGGAAAGCGCCGCTGTTCTGGGGCTGGCACAGCTTCCTGCAAAACACAACCGGGGCTGGTCACACCTGTGCCAAGGGGACGGGTGGCACTGCACACCCTGGGCTCCAATCTGCTTGAAGGTGCCACAAAGGAGCTCCTTCAGGCTCTGGTCTCGGACAAAATCCAGGAAGGAGAAACCACCATGGGAAATTATCAATGGCAAACTGGAATTTCTCATCTCCTTCTTGCTTTCCCAGGATTTTTTTTGGCTCTTTGGCAATGGAAGGAACACCTTGGACCTCTCGGACACGTGAAAAGATTCCCTGTTGAATTAGGAACTCCTTTTTTAACAATTTTACCTTTTTTTCCCTTGAACTGGTGACATAAGAATTGAAACAAATTAACCCCAGCCTCAGAAACATAATTCAAACAGAGATCAGTGAAAGTGGCGTGGAATTTTAAGGTGCAAAAGATATCAGATATTATTCCTGCTGATTGAAATACAGCTCAGGGAGACACCAATTAAACAAATTTCTGCTGAGTGTCTGTTTTCTGAGACAACTCAGAAAGCAAAGCTCACTGAAGAGGGGCTGAAACTGAAGCTCAGATGTTAAGGATTAAGTTCTCCCACTCATTAGCATCATTAAAACAACATTTTATGGCAACAGGAGCCCTTTCAGCAGCGAGCTCCTCTGGGTGCAGGAAAAGCAGCATTGTAACAGGAACTGCTGAGGTATTATTGGTCCACCAGGATTTACATTTTGGGCTTCCCAATAATACTTTGAAGTTGCATCATGCAAAACAGAGCTACTCTGGGCTGTATTTGTGGTACTGGACAAATAAAACAAAAACCTTTTGTAGCAACAAGAAGTACAATTAGAATCACTTGAATTCCCCTCCAGGCTGGGTCTCTGCTCCTCTGCAGATCTCAGAGTATTTTCCCAGCCCACCAGCTCTGACCAACAATTCTGACAGCAGACTGCCCCTCAATTAATCATTCAAAAAAAAAAATCCTACTCTTGCATCAAGCTGCAGCTGACAAACTGAAAAAAACAAACAGAATTCAGGGTTAAAGGTTTTAATAAAGCAGCTCTGCAGTCAGTCTGTCAGGAGCTGTGGAGCCTGAATAACCCCACTTTTAAATTCTCCCACAAGAAACTGGAATCAGCATTAAAGCTCACTCAGATCCTTGAAACATTGGGAAGATTTATCTCAGAGATAACGCCCAGGACTTGACAAGATTTGGCTTTTAGCCTGAGCTTGAACCCTGGGCAGCGTTGCAGCAATATTTAGACATCTGCAGCGTCACCACTGTCCTGGCTTCGTTTAATTTTATTTCAAACAACCTCAGACCAACTCAAGGAAAGGACCTGGGGATTGCGAACACGGGGACACTGATCCTGCCCAAAGACCCCAGAGAAAGTGGCTTTTGGGGGGCTGCCTGAGCGAGCCTGTCCCATTTTCTGATTGTTCATTGTGGACTGAAGGAGTGATGAAAGCACTGAGCTCAGCAGAGGAAAGACTGCAGAGAATGGTTTGGGATGGAAGGGCCTGAAAGCTCCCCCAGCTACAGGCTGGGACACCTCCCACAGCCCAGGCTCCTCCAGGGTGACAGAGGGATGGAAAACATAAAAAAAGGAGGGAAAACAAGCTGGTTTAACCCAAGCCTAGTTAGACCCAGCCTCAGTACCTGCAGATGTGTTCATTACTGCAGCTGCTGAGGCCCTGAAGCCCAGGAGGAGCTGGAACCCTCGGCTGGTGCTGCCAACCCTGCTGCCTCCTGTGCCCTCTCTCCTGTCTTCAACCCAACATGTTTTTTTTTTTCCCATTCTGGAGCCTCATTACCTGCACTGCCTGAGCTTTGTTTGTACAGTTGAATACATCCTTTCCAAGGCCTATTTTTAGACCCTGGCCCAAGTGAATGCCACAATTCTAGAAAAAGCAGTAAACATGGCTTTTCTACAGGGAGAAATTCACTTAGGGGTTTTTTTTTTTTTTTTTAAAAGCCATAAAGATTGCATGGCAGTTGTATTTTTCCTTTTAATTATAATTTCACATCAAGGCCATTTAAATGAGTTTTGATTTTCCCTGAGCACACTAAAGCACTTGGAGTGCAAGTTTTCTGTTGGTTTAAAAAGTCTCATCTCCAAGTCAATTGTGCTTTTAAATCATGGGAAGTGCTCAAACAGAGCATGCTGTGCTTCAGCTTAACCAAAAGCGCAATAAAATAAAGCACAAGTAAAAGCTCTGCCTGCATGACAAAACCTGAACCAAGGCACTGAAAAATATCAGCACTGAGAGCAGAATTCTGTGTAAAACTCGGAGATTTGGTCTCTTTTGCTGCCAGCCAGAAGCTTCCAAGCTTGGAGGCTTCACCTAAGGAAAATCTCTCTGGAGGGAAAAAAATTTCAGCAATAAGGATGAACTGAGTCAGTTCAGGGCTGTTCCAGGAGGGAACATGGGAAAAGAGCTCACACTCCAAGCAGGACAACCAGCAGGATTTTAAAGGGATTTATCCCTACAGAACATCCTCTTGCTTTTGCACGCATCCACGATTTCAACCCAAACTCAGATTCAGGGATGAAACACTTCAGCCTGCACAGGAAGATGTGGAAAAAAGGAAGGGGAGTTTCAAAGGAGAGCTGAGCTGGAGCCATTGAATCACCTCATCTCCCAGGATTTCAGAGCAGCATTCACTCTGCTCCCTGGCAGGTTTCCCCCAAGCTTTGCCTCTAATGATTTAAAGACAGCCCAGGATGATGTGAAGAGTGGATCCACTTGGATATTCAAGTTCAGTCCACTCCTACAGCTCCCTGGGTGATGAACAGTTCAAAAGGATTTTAAAATAAGTCACACACAACTCACAGACCTTGGCCACCCTGATTTACAGAACCTTCCCTGGGTGATACCACAGAGAAGAAAACGGATAATTACCTAACGAGGATCCTCTTCAACAGTTGCTGATCTCCTTCTGAGTAGCCAGGCCAGTCCTTCTGCACCTCTTTGTATACACAATCTTTCAGGGTGAAAGTGCTGTCCTTGGCACTCAGATTTGCCACCTGGAACAGAAGGAATTTGGAAAACCATCATCAGGGTTTCGTTTTCTCACTCCCTCGACCAAACAAGAGCTAAGATGAAGGCAAAATCTGAGCAGACTTAGCAGCTGTTAGTAGTGTCAGAGAACAAGGAGAGACTTTAATATTTCATTTCCTTATTATTAAGATTATTTAATCAAACTGTGCCCTTCCTTTCGCCTCGTCACTGCAATAATTCAAAATGAGTTTCTAAAGCACATCCAGTTGAGTGGGAATAAGTCACATCTAAAAGAGATTATTCAGCTTGGGGAGCCTGGACCAGCACAAGAGCACTTGATGGAAACACCTGGAAACAAAGCCTTAATGGGAACAGGCAGTTCACTTATCACACCTGTCCCACAGCCAAAACGGGGCAGTTTATGGCCAGAGAGGAACTCTCGGGGCGATAACTCGGTTAACAACTGCCAGGAGATAATTTCTCACTAAGGAGCCAACAGGCCACAGGGAGCTGTGAGGAGAATGCCCTGGGACCACCTGGATTTTATGGAGAACTTCTCCAGGGCAAGAACAGAACCTGGGGTTTCCAGCCTCAAGCCAGCAGAGCACTGCAGGGAGCTCGGCACCAGCAGCTGCCATTTCATCCAGCCCTACCCCGTGGAGCTTCCCCACAAAGCCCTGCGTGGTGCTGGAACGGCAGAGCTGGATTAGACTGGAAACGACTTGGGAAAGAGTTATCCCACTCGGATCAGTCTTTCCACAGCCTGACTGAAAATTTAACTTCTTGCTGTTGGTACACGCCTGAAAATCCAGAGCTGGAACAAAGCAAAGAGCCCCAGCGAGGCTTTCAGAGAGAGTGAGCCTGTCCTGGGTGACCCAGAGTGTCATGGAATGGCCTGGTTCCCTCAGATCCCAAGGGCAGGGACACCTCCCACTATCCCAGATTGCTCCAACCTGGCCTTGGACACTCCCAGGGATGGGGCAGCTTCTCTGGGCAACCTCAGCCTGCAGGGCACTGCGAGTTTCAAAGGAAAAGAAAGCCTTGAATGTGTTTGTGAAGAGGGAGAAGGAGGCCCAGGTGCCGGATGCTCTGCCCACAGCCAGGCACAGGCAGCAGCTGCAGCCCAAACTCCCTGCTGGAGCCCCTCAGCTCAGGCACTGCTCCCCTGGAAAGTGGAAAATGCTTTTATTCAGTGCACGGAGATCTTGTGCATCTGTTTAGGGATTACTGCTCTCCATTCAGGACGTGGCTGTGCTCAGGGATTTCTATTATCCACACAGCAGGAAAATGCCTCAAAAACAAGCAAAGGAGTGGGAAGTCTTGAATGAACTGAAGATGCTGCTGATTTCCCTGCTTTTGCTCTAGGGAGGCTACAAGCTAATACAAAAATATTAAAAATCTAGGCATTTCAGAGCAAAAGGCTGCACAACCACCATGGCAAACTCTCCCGATAAGCAAAAAATAGAAAGCCCAGTTATCAGTTTACATGACAAACACTTTGTTTTTCCTTTCAGTCTTGTCAGCTTTCCAAAATCCTGAGCCAAAATACAACAAGAATTTGAGCTGTGTTTTACATCGAGGCATCCCTGTAAACACACCCAGGAGACAAAAGCCAATCCAGGTTCTCCTTTACCAAAAAAAAAAAAAAAAACAAAAACCAAAAGCAAACCAACAACTCTCCCAGAATTTCTCTGTTTCCTGCCTGTTCCTGGAGCCCGGGAAGAAAAACCTTGGATTTTTTTTCTCTGCACAGAGGCTGAGAGCTGCTACCTCCTTGTTTTGCTCGTGTGGGACTCCGCAAGCTCCACCCCAACCCTCCCAAAAATAGAAACCTTGCAAAATGAGGCAAAAAGGCCGCCAGGAACACGGAGTCCTGCGAGAGATGCAAGAGCACAATGAAACCCACACCTAGACAGATTTAGCTGCGTAGAGCTTTAACACAGCCTGTAATTTTTAGCTTATCTGTGTCTGCCTGTGGATGGGAGCCCTGGGAGGGCTGAGAGGGATTAACTTTACGAGCAGGTTTACAGCCAAATCAGCGTTCAGGCCCGAGCAGGGCGGCCCCGTGGCCGGCGCCGCACGCGCCGCTCGCCCGCCGGGGCTGGGGCACAGCATCCATCAAAAGGCAGCAGCACAAACGGAGTTTTCTACTCTGAAACTCAGGGAGGGAATTGGAAAAGCGCTGCGAAAAGCTGCTGGGAAATTAAGGGCTCCGGGATTAAAGTGTAAGGAAGGAATGAGCTGTGCCAGCTGTGGCTCTGTTTTTAATTCGACCTGCCCTGTGCCCTCGGGCAAAGTGAGCTCCTGTCTCTTTCTTTATGGAAAGGAGGAAAAAAAGAAAAAAAAAAGGACTTTTTTTTCCAGAATTGATTCCAATCCAGAAGAAGGCAGCTGCAGCATTTAACTAAATAGCTGTGATGTGTTTAATAAAGCAATGAAGGTGTTTACTGCGAGGCCTAAAATGGCACCTTTAATGTGACTCAAAGCGCTAGGAACTGATTCAGCTTGGAGACAGCTTTCACACTTGACACACAAATAATGTGCTTGGCAAGGAGCTGCATGATCTTCACACCTGACCACTGGCACTTGCAAGCAGGAAGGGCTCTGAGGAGTACAAAAAAAACCCGGGGACATCTTTTCCTTCATATACAAAACTTGTACCAATAGAGAGTGTGGCTCCTTTACGTCCATGAGAATAAAATAGAGATTTAGAGGTGATCATCAAATCATTTGTAGGTCCTCTGTTAAGAGAATCCACCCCATGACCAAGCAGAAATGTCCCTCTAAAAGGGACTGATCTGGTGAGCCAGGACCATCCAGCTTGGCTGCACCCCTCTAACCCAAGGCGTAGCCACGGGAGGCTGCTGCTATCTCTGCACCAGCCTGGGAGCTCAGAGCTGTGTCCCCCACAGCCTCTAGAGCCACATTCAGCTGCAGCCTGGAGATAACAGATTCCACTGCCACGGGAGGGAGGGGGGGCTGAGAAGACATTTCTTTTTTTTTTTTTTTTTTTTTCCTTTACCTAAAATCGTTGCCTTCATCAGAGTACAAACCTGTTGCAGAAGGTTATCCAGCAAATCCTTGTCCTGCTGAGAAAGTCCATCCTTCTGCAATCTGAGAATAAGTTCAGGTTTCTTATAAGGCTTTAGTGCCAGTAAGTGCACAACCCTATCTTTGAAGGGTCTCTGGGAAATCGCACTATTGCCTCTCTTTATTGCACTGGCAAGGTTGACTGGCGTTGGGCGCTTCCTGGAGGGAACAGCATCGGAAGCTCCTGGTGCAGGTTTACGCACCTGAACCTTTTTGCCTAAAATGAGATGAGAATAGTGAAGTGCAGCAGTCACCTCGCAAAGGCCACTGGGCTGTCACCAGCGAGCCGGAGCTCGTCGCACCCCTGGGAAGTGCCACGAGGTGACAGGGAAGGACAAACACCACCGGCACGCCCCCTCCGTCCCGACGCGCCGCCGGAACGAGCGTCCCGTGAGGTTTATGGCTCACGACAAGCTTGTAACGAGTAAACAGCAACACCAAGCTCTGGAAACCTGAGCATTATCGGCCACCAGCTCACATAAAGCTCCCTTTGTTCGCCAGCTTTTCGTTTATCCCAAGTGCACGTATCCCCCACGGTTAATCGAACTATTTTTGCCCTCCCTACGAGAAGAAAATTCTGCATTATTGTGCAGAAGAGTGAGAAATACGGAGTGGAAAGACCAGAACTGGTCAACGAGCGGCTCCCCGCTGCTGAGCTCAGCAAAAACGCTCCTCCAGCAGATGTTTCTGCTTTTAGAACAATAGGAACTTTATGGGGCTGGGTCACCTCCCTTCCCCCTCCAAACACGGCCCCATGAATGGGGCTGACACTGGCCCATCAGCCTATTCATGAGGGCGCTGCCTGTGCTGATGGAATAACCCCTTCTCCACTGCAGATAAGTGACAACACCGAGCTGGCTCAGAAGTGCATCTCGGCTCCATCCCCACTGCGGCTCTGGCTGCTGACAGCACGCTCCAACAATCCATTTTTCATTTCATTTTTCATTTTCATTCGTTTTTCCCATTCCTACTGGAAAACAGAACCCTCACTCCATCTCTTAGCAGAGCCCAAATCAAAGGATGGGGAATGTTTCAAATGCAGCTTCCCGCTACCAAAGGCAAACCAAGCAAGGCTGGAAACAAAACGTGTGGGATCCAAGGTCTAGAAACCTGGAGATCCAATCAATAACCACTCGGGCTGGAGAAAGTGACCTTCACTAGGACAAACAACATCCAGCAGTCACTGCAAGCGTTTGGGAGGTTTATTCCAGCAGGGCACTGCTCCATTGCTAGGAAGCAACGTTTTCAACTGAGTCATCTGAAGATACTGGGGATTGTCTGCACTGTTTGTTTTACTGAGCTGCACGTTGCGTAAGCCAGGCCCCATTTCCTGGCTTTTTATTGTACACCACAGTGCTGGGAGAGGAAGCACACAACCCATCCTCAGCAGGGCTGAGGGGAGGTGAGAGGGGGAACGACACCAATTCGCACGTTAAACATCCCACAATCCAGAGGTCAACTGGATTTGGTTTCCAGAAATGGGACGAGAGAAGATTCGTCAGCTTTCTAGAACTGCCTTAACTCTTGCCAGGTCATGAACAGTAAAAACAGCACGCTGGGAGGTTTCCATTTAAAGGTTGGAGCCAAAATGTGCAGCGATAGGAAAAGAAAAAACCAAGTTAAGCCGGGACACAAAGGATTTTCAAATATTTATACACGTGCACGTCTACGGCTGCACACACACGTATTTAGTGTGGCTGCGAGCACACATCCCCTGCAGCTTTACCTGCAGCTATCTATTTCCACATCTATTTATTCAAGTGTCAGCTCACATCTGTAAGTCCTGCTGCTCTCCAATTTCAACATTTCCTATAAATTTTTCCACATCTGAGCTGCCTGGAACGACTCCACTGGCACTCAAGTGCTGAGCTCCGTGTTCTCCTGGAAATGTGAGAGCCAGCCCTGTCCCTCCAGCCCAGCCTGCAGCAATCAGCTGATGCTGCTGGCACCCCAGGACCTGCGGATCCCACACCAGGACTGTCCTTCCAAGCCCTTCCTTCTTGGACCAGAGCTCTCCTCCTCAAACACTGACATCTTATCTAGGAGCACTGTGAGCACACACGCTGCCCCTGCTGCTTTCACAGCTCTGTCTCCATTTCAGGCCAGTGAAAGGTTTTAGCCAGGAGTATTTTTAATTTTAAAAAGTTTTGCTCCATCTTTCCAGGAAGCAAATTGCTTTGAGAATCTTCTCCCTCAGAAGCTTTAACTTCAGGCACTTACTGTAATGTTCTCAAAGAGGAGCTAAACAAAATAATCTTCTGGCCTACGGGAAATCAATGCATTTCCTTCCTGATTACTATCTCCTTTCTCAGCTTCGAGCACTTGGCTGCTGTGACAATGAGTCTGGGTCAGTTCTACATTTTGCAACTCAATCCTTCTCATCACAGATCCCTGTGAGAAGAGACCGGCTGCGGATCACATGGGCTGCAGGAAAAGCAGCCGCCTCAGGAAAAAATAAAAACCAGTGAAATTGCACTCTGGTTACTGTTTGTGCCCCGAGTTTGTGAGCTGAGCTGAAGCAGGGCCTGAGCCCTGGGTCCCTGCAGGCTCCCTGTGCTCTGTGCCATGGTTTTATTTCCTCTGCTGAGGCTTTCCTGCTGCCGTCACGGGGAGAAGGGCTGTGCCAGGCTGCTTTAGTGCCTGTGTTTATGAACAGAGGGCACCGCCGCCTGCGTCCTCCCTGCCACGGCCCCGTGGGGCACAGCTGTGACACGGTGGTGGCACTTTTAGCTGAACTGGCCAGGAGCAGGGACACTGGGAGGGCTCAGCGGGGAGCCACGTGACAGACGTGACCTAACGCCAGAGCCGTGCCACTCACATGGACAACCCTCAGTGCATCAGCATGCCACTGCACGTGGACAACCCTCAGAGCTTCTGGCCGGGTGGCACCTTAAAATCACCCAGTGCCACCCCCTGCTGTGGGCAGGGACACCTTTGGCTTGCTCCAACCTGATCTTGGACACCTCCAGGGCAGCCACGGTTCCCTCGGGGTGACGATGGAAGTGATGACAACGCAACACGAGGAGAGCAGCCCCCTAAATCACCCACCAAGAACTACCAGGAACTTTTCCGGCTGCCACAATCAAGCCAACACCATCAGGATTTGTCTCCAGAGCCTGCTGAGTCCCAAATGGAGTGCAGAGCCCCAAAAACGAGCGGCTGCTTACCTACATATCTCCCCCCAGGTTTAATGACTATGGCGCTCCGGCTGCGAGTCTCCTCCTCTGCCTGTGCCATGCTCTGCCTCGCCTTCTGGTAGGAATCATCGGTAGCACACACGGTGATTTTATCCTGTATGCTTCCCAGGCAATCCAAATGGATATTGCCATTGCTGCAAGAGAAAGGCAATGGAAAAGGTACTCCTGACACTGCAAAGGGACACCAGGCTGGCACTGGGGGACAGCTGGGGGGTGTTAGCTGAATAACAGTGGGGGGCACACAGAGGAGCTGAAAGGGAGCTAGATGCTTCCCAAAATAAACCACGTCAAAACAGATCAGAAAGACTCTAAAAAGGAAGAAGGTGCATTAAGCTTCGTTAGGGGAAAGATGCTCCGGAAGAGAGGGTAAGAAAAACCTAAAAGCAACCAAAAAAAGGCTGGTTTTTCCTTGGATGCCCTACTCACCTGGACACATACTGCTGGATGCAGTCAAAGCTCCCCTGGGGGCTGTCCTTGCCAATATTGGAGAGATAGAAGGTGAAGGTCCTCACTTCCGCCGGTCGGTCGGGCCTCGGGATGGCGATGTGCTGCTCGGGAGAGGAGGAGGAGGAGGAGAACATTGGTCACTGGGCTCACCCCAGGCTCAGGAGAGCTCAGCTCCCCTGCAGCCAGCATGCTCTGAGGCATTTTGCAGCAAGGAAAGCACCCGGGTTACTGCACAGAGAGGCTGCAGGAGAATTCAAGTTATCCGTGCTGTGTGCGGGGGGAAGGAAAAGGGACTGAGGGGAAGAGCAGCTGGAGATGGATGTGGCTGGGAGAGAACAGAGCCCACAGCCACCCTGCTCGAGGAATCTGACCCAATTCTATCGATTCAGGCTCCAAACAGACTCGCTCCCACTGTTTCTATTCCACGTACAACACTCGAGGCTCGTTTCTTTAGAATTACTGAGCCAGCACTAAACATAGCACAGGCCAGGTCACTAGGTAGCATGCTTATTCTTTTTTAAGAAATTATAATTCCATAACAAGATTTCATGGCTCACAGTAGAGTGTGACGCTGCTGCTAAATTAAATATTTAATCAAGCATTAAGTGTGCTCCACAGACAACTCCACAGCCATCCTGCATTGTTTTTTTCACCCCCCCCGTCACCACAGCCATTCATTTTTCCAAAAGGAAAACTGTCTCTCCTCTGCATTCAGGATCCAGCATAAATGTCAGCATCTGAGCTCTACTATCACCTCAATATCTGATAATTAAGATGGCTCCCAGAAGCTGAGGCAGAAGGAACACCAGCCCCAGCCTATTTTAGGCCAGGCTTTACCACACGGGTTTATATTTACCCAGATTGCCACATCTACGCAGAAAATACACACTCCCAGCAAGCCAGCCCGTGGCATCCACACATGACTGCGCTGGGCCAGCAGGGGTTTTGGGTGGTTTCCTTCAGACCTCAGACGTCTCCAGCAGCGTGGAAAAGCCAGGGATCCGTGTCCCTCTGCTAAACCACAGGATGTTCTCAGAGGCAGCGAGAAGCTCTCGAGCCGAGCCCGTGCACGGCGCTCCCCTGCCCTCAAACAGAGCTCCCTTCTTCCAGAAACGAGCCCAGAAACCCAGACTTGTGCCTTGCTTCATACAGGAGGACGAGTTATCCCCAGGATCAGACTGAAAATACCGGGAGCAGATTTTTTGGGCGCTGCTGGACCCTCCCTGAGCAGGCTCATTATCTCCCCTGCCAAACGTGTGCCACAGCCCTTGAGCCCTTTTAATCTTTCCTGGCATCCTCTGCCCCCACCCAGGCAGGGGGAAGAAAATTCCCTTCTGCTTTACCAGAAGAGGCAGAAAGGCAGAGTTATGTAAGCAGCAGACTCGGGGGGATTTTACAGCTGGAAGTTTGATTTCAGGGAAGAAGAGGAAAAGCCAACAGCGGGATCGAGCTGTGCTGCACCTGAGCCTGGAAAACAAAACCTGCAGCACGTCACCAAATCACATCCCACACACCAAAGAACTCCTGCTTTACCCACTGGAAAAAAACAGCTGCTCCAAAAGCCCCAGGTTTGGATTTCTGTAGGGTTTTTGCAGCGTTTCCAGAGGCTGTAAAACGAGGCAGAGTCACTTTAGTACTGAAAAGTGTCTTGTGTGCAAGCCGGCCGTTATCTAGGAATTATTTTTAGCTGAAAACAGAAGGTTTCTCAAGCCACCAAATCAGCATGGTGACTGCTTTGAGGGAGCCCTAATTTTGGTGCTGGGTACTGCACCAGTAACCAGAGACACTTAAAAATAGCTCGGTACAGATGTAACTTCTGTTTTCTTCTTTCAAGTAACATTCATCTGTGGCCAGCTCGCTCTGAACTGAGATTTCACCTCCCTCTGTTAATACCAAAACTTCATCCCAAGAAGCAGGGCAAATGCTGTATTTTTCAATCACAAAGCAAAGATGTTTAGCTCCCAACAGTCATTCTAAAAACGCTGCACATACACGTGGGTTTGGCACCTGAAGGGTATTTTTCCCCCTCAGTTCAATTCTGCCCCTGCTCTCACCACCCCACAAGCACCTGCAAATTTCAGCCAGCCTAAGCTCTGATTCTGCATGTCTTTTCACCAAAATAGAAGCATTTTCAGTAATTCTAGCACAGCTCTGCACACAATTTGTAATGCTGTAATAGTCCAGCTCTCAAATTCTCATTTACGTGCACACTGAGAGGAGCAAAATGCTCAAAACTCCACCAAAGCTTATGAAACTATCCAAGAAAATCCATGAGGAAAAACTGACAGCCGGGCGCTGCTCCTAAGGAGTATCCATGGTCCCACTCTGCTAAAGACAGCCTGGTTATTACAACTGAAACTGTGATTGTTACACAGAATAAAAGCCATTAACAGGAGCAGCATCCTACAGAGAAACACATCAAGGCAGAATCCCAAAAGCTTTATCAGTGCTGTGATCTGGATCCAGACCAGGACCCAGGCAGGAGAGGTTCTGTCCCTTGTCACTGGAACAGCTGTTTTATTTTGGGCTACAACCACTTCCTCCTTTCTGCTGCCACCTTGCTGACCCTGGCTTTTATTCCAACGATTCCCTTCCCTGGTTAATTAGTGTCTCAAACGTGGAAGTTTCTTTTTCTGTGCATTAGAAACTGAAAGTATTCTTGACAGCTTTTAGAGTAACACTGGAACAGGTGAAACCACGTGGACGCAGTGATTTAAAGGCTCCTAGAGAATTAAATTCAAGAAGCAGCAGTTTGTTTAAATTCTTATTTTATATCCTGCCTCCCTAAATCATCACGTGAAGCTTTTCCCTCTTGAGAGAGGAATACTTGCACAGAAAATTCCCACTATTAAAATCACACTGACACTTGTGCTGTGCACAAGGTTGTGTGTCCCACCCCAGAAAGTGAATGGCAGTCAAAAGTTAAAAGCAGTTAAAGCTGCTTTTTTTTTGGGGGAAGCAAAACAGGAAGGCAGCAAATTGAGGAATTGAGGAAGAGTGGAAGAAATAATTTAAAGAGCAAAAATGTTTCCATGTTGAAAATATGTTCTAATGGCATCCTCTGGATGTGAGAGCCTGGGAAATTCCTGGAATTATCTCCTCAGCCCAACTGATGGAGGATCCCTCGAAAGCATTTCAAGCCTCAGCTCCTTAAAAAGCAGGAGAATCCTGACGGGCAGAGTCCTACCCTTAAAAGCAGATGGTTCCCCAGCTGCCAGCTCCTTGTCATACGCAGGAAAAATAATAATAAAGGGACAAAGAGCTCTTTCTGCACGCTCCCATGGAGCTGCAGCTCTCTTCAAAGCCCTACCTTTGGCCTTTCCTCGTCAGCGCCATTAATTAAGCACTGAGGAGGAGCAGGCAGAGGTCAGCTCTGGCTGCCACATCCTCCCTGCAGCCCAGCCCAGCCCTCCTGGCTCCTCTCCTTCTGCAAGGAGTGACACTGCAGGTGCCAGGCACCAACAACTCATCCCTGGCAGCTCAGGGGGCTCAAACAGAATGAATTCTTTTATTTTTCTATTTTTAAAATAATTATATTTTTATATTTTAATTTCTATTTTAAAAATAATTCTATTTTTATATTTTTAATGTCTAGAAGCAACTGTAGCATTTGAAAATATTTTTAATCAGCCCCAGAAATTAATAATTGCTGTTAACCCTTGTCCATATCAGATCCGTGTGGAACCCACCACGAGCAAAGGCTCAGGGCAGAGGAGCATTTTAAGCTGTTTTGATCCCTTTTGCTACATTTCCTTCAAGGAAAAACATTCAGAGGAGGCATTTCCAAAACTTGAACAGCTTTACAGGAAAAGGGAGCTGGAGCTCCTGCTTCCAAAGGGAAAGGGAAGCGTTCCCAGAGCTTTTAGCTTCTTTATTCCCTGAGCAAAGCTCACCAAATAAAGACACAGCAGCCACCCTTCAGTCCTCCTCTCTTCTGACTGTGCCCAACCTCAGGGGCACATTTTGATCTCAACTTTCACGCTGGGCTTTCAGGGAAGTTCAAGTCTAAACAAAGTAAAAAACCTGGAAATCGCTCCTTTCTTTATTTCCCAGGACGAGAAGGTTTGTATTTTTCTTCTGAACTTACAATAACAATCATGTCTTTCCTGCTGCATTTTCTATGGGCTGTTAGTGAGAATAATATCTCAAAGTAGGATGTGGGCAAGGACAATGTGCTGGATTTAATGCCCACTCAGTCCAAAAAGCTTTAATGTGCCAGTGCATTAAAAATACCCAGAAGTTACAGCTGAATTCAGATTCTTGAAAAAAAAATTTAAAAAATTAAATTGCCCTTCTTTATGCAGAGACTGAAGTTAAACACAGGCTTTTTTAGCAATACAAGGTATCTAAATGACATTTTTCAAGTTCACTGAAGGGCTGCATTGCTTTAGCAGAAACACCACCACGTAAATCTCGACGTTGTCAGCAACTGGCATGACAGACTGGTTCAAGGGGCTAAAAATATCCCAGAGTTCTGTCACTGGAACACAAGTTGGGGAAGTAAAACTCCTAAATCTAAAATAACTTCTGGTACTCACAGAGCTGCAGCTACACTAAACGAACCTGCAGGACTCTCAGAGCAGCCCCCAAGCTCTGCTGCTGGAAGGAACTGGGACTCAGAACTTCTTGCAGTGAGTTTAGCACGGTGTTTTCCTGGGGTGCAGGCGAGGATCCCGTGGATTTCTGCTTCCTCTCCTTTTCCCTGTTCTAGCCAATTCATAAATCTGAATTTCCCACGGATTTAGCAAGGTTAGGAGATAAAGAGGAGGGAAAAGGTTTTAGAGAGACTCCACGAGCAAACACCTTCCTGGAGCACACCTGGAGCTCCTCCCGGCAATCGCAGCATCGTTCCTCGAGCTGGAACAGCCCCAATTCCTCAACCCCATTAAATGGAAAAGAACTTTCCAGGGACAAACTTACCCCTTGGCTTCCTTGAAACTGGATGACTGGTTTTGACGTCACAGCATCCTACAAAAACAAGTGGAAAAACAAAAATTACCTCAGAGAAATTCTGAACTCCACCAAGTTTAGAATTCACCAAGCCACGCTCAAGCTTGATTTTTCACCTGCATTTTTTACTTTCCTTATTTTTTTTTCCAAGGGGAAAGGTCAGGGAAGTGTGTATTTCAAACAAGAAAGAAAAAAAAAAAATCCTGAAGCAGTGATTTGTACCAGGAAAAGGATAAGCTAAGGTCACCCTGAGCTCAGGAGAGGAGCAGCTCAGAGCTGACACTTGGTTCCTCCTGACCCCTCCACCACATTTTGGGCACAGAGCAGCTCAGCTTTGGTGCTTATGTAAGTTTGGAGTTAAAAAATGGACACTTGAGGGGAAAATTTATTCCAGTTCTCGGCCTGAGAGGACGCAAAGCAAATTTTTTCCAGGAGAAAGCTGGCAACCCTTTGGAAAAGCAAACTGCAGCTCCGTTGCAAAATCCTGTTGTTACTTTGCCCGTTTCAACAATCTGCCTCTTCCTCCAGGCTCAGCTGCTTACAGTTAAAAATCGTACTCCTGTGACTCTAAAGCTGCTCCACTCCAGCCTTTCTGCCTCGCTGTCACTCCAGAGATCCCAAAAACACTTCAATTCCAAGTGTCACCTGAGGTTTTACCTGAAGGAAAAAGCACCAGACCCAAGCCAAGGCAGGCTGAGTTTGGATTTCTCCAATTCCAGCAGAACTGGGGCTGTGGATGTTTTCTTTCCTAAATCACACAAAGCACCCAAGACAGGAATTGTGCTCCACGGGGCTCGTGGGACCCCACTGTGAAGCTTTCCAAAGGCACAGAAGAATTTCTAAGTTGAAAGCATCATTTGTAAGTGAAAATGTGTATGGGAGACACATTTCCATGGGAAAACCACCAGGAATTTGGGAAAACGAGCCCAAAACATGAACTGGATTGTGCTGTTTGTGCCACCCGATTTCCAATGGATTAGAGAAATAGGTATTTAAATTTTAGCAGCAAGAGAGTTAAACAGCTTGAAATTCATGAAGTTAACCATCCCTCATGCAGTGAAGAAACTCAGGCACGACATCAACAAAAAAATGGATAAATTCACCAGCAAAATAAAAATGCTTTTAGCCCAGAAAAACCTGACAAAACTTGGATGGATAAACCCAGCCCGAGCCAGAGTCTGAGTCTTTGATGAGCCCAAATCCAATAGGATTTCCCAGCTCTGCATCACACCCAGGATCATTGCAGGACATTTACGATGCTGAGGAAAGCAGGAACACACTCAGAGCTGACAGCACTCCCTGAGTGCTGGATAAAGAATTTTATAGACCCAGAACAACCTTTAGAAAAGCACCAATAAATAACATTTTGCTCTTGGTACAGAGATCACTGAATTCCTCGAGTGCCACGACACTGCATTCCTCAGCACACTGTTCATGGACAGCTCGGCCAGCTTTTTGCTCCCCGTGTCCAGAAATTCACAGGAACATACTTGAGCAAACAAGCATTTGAAACATGATAAAAATCTGGATTTAAGAAAGAAAAAAAAATTAAACCAACCCATGTGGTTCTTGTACAGCAAATTACAGATTTGGGAAGTTCTGCTCTTCGGTCTGGAAAGTTGTTTAAGGGGAATAAAAAGGGGGTAAGGAGGACGGAAGTGGAAGAAGGAGGCAGGAGCAAAAGTCCTGATGCACAAATCAGACATGGTTTAATCTTATAAATCCCACAATCTACAAATAAACTGGTCTGAAGTTAAGTGGGCAATATCAGCTTTCTGCCAGTTCAATGGCAAAGCTGAGAGGTATTGCCCAAAATTCAGCAGTTCTGCCTGTTTGGGATCCCTGAGGAGGAACACCAGTGCTGGAGCTCCCAGCCAGGCTGCAGAGGAATCACAGATGGGTTTGGATGGACACTGCAAATCCCAGCTCTCTTTTGAGGCAGGGAAGGACTTTTGGCAGCTCAGCAGCACCATGCCTGACCCTGCCCTGATGTCCAGTTCCTGGGCTACAGCTCCTCCAGGATGCTCACGGAACAGGAGAGCACACTGCACACCCTGAGCTAATTAAGGATGTGACTCGAAGTACCTTGATTAGATGAAATTAAATCCCTGCATGGACACCTTCATTCAGAATAAGAACAACAGATGAATGAAACCAAATTAAAGCACATTTCCATTTATATCTTCATTTGGATTAACTTCCTTGGATGTTCCTGGATTAGCAGCCCAGATTACCAAGAGTTCCTGCTGCCCTCTCCAAAATCCCTCTGTCATCTTCTGAAGAGTCATCTCAGAGTCACTCAATTCCTCTTCCTTAGTGATGCCATGACTGAACTGCCTGTGTCACAGTTCCCAGAAATGCCATCCTGTCCCTTGTGAGTGGGAACAAGGTCTCTGCCTCTGCCTTTCCAATGGAACCAAGTCACCTCCTCAGCCCTGGACGCAGTAAATCCTTGGCAAATCCAGGATGCTGATGAAACCTCATCTTTGTGCTCAAACAGGAGGAAAACAAAGCAAAGATCTGTCCAAGCAAAGGGGCACAGCTTCATCCCCTTCCAATGAATCCCAGCTTCATCCCTCCAGGACACCCTCTGCCTTTAAAAACAGCTGCTGGCAGCTGATTAAAGAGAAAAACTGAAGGAAGAAAAGCACAGTTCAGGTACTTCACAGCAGATTTTCTGCTGCTGCCAGGTACCAGACACTCATCCCTGCAGCTCATCCAGGAGGGTGACAGCACTGGAGAGGTCCAGAGGGAAGGAACACAATCCCTGGGATGTGTGGGGCCAGGGAGCACAATCCCTGGGATGTGTGGGACCAGGGAGCACAATCCCTGGGATCTGTGGGGCCAGGGAACAAGCAGGAAGGAGCACAATTCCTGGGATCTGTGGGGAACCCACTACAAGAACCTGCAGTTTCCAGGGGCAGCAAAGCCCCTTTAAACACATCTCAGATGTAGGAATTCCATTCCTGCCCTGCCATTGTTCCAGCTGAATGCCTCCTGACGCAGCTGGAAGGTTGGCAAAGCATTCCCAAAGCTCCAGAGGTTGCCAGGTCCCACAAGGAGCTGCGTCAAACTTCCCCTGGAACAGCAAAGGAGCTGCTGGGTCAGAGCAGGGCCCGGGCTGCAGCCCCAGAGCTCTGCAGGAACGACTCCCAAAGGAACGTCCAAACCACAGCTGCACCTCTGAGATCCACCCAAACTGGAATGACCAGCTTCAGCCTCTCCACCTGCCTGGACACAGACCCTCAGAAAGAGCTGGGTACACCCCGGCACCTACTCCATGAAATGTCATTTATTCACCACCTGGAAAGAGAACTTCCACACGTCCATGCCCAGCTCCCTGCTTTCCACGGCTCCTGCTGTATTCCCTGGGAATGGTGGAGAAATAAAACCCTTAAAGCTCTGCTCTGGGATGCCACCATGAATAAAACCCCACAGAGCCAAGCGGTTCTTGTCAGTCCTCCACATACCGTAAGATTATTTCAAAAGTCATGAGATTAAACCAGAAAAAGCCCAAAACTCATCCCCAAAGCTGCCACAGGATCTTTGGATTTTATTATCACAGTATTCTGCTCATCCTTTAGCTTCCCCAGGCTAGAGGAGAGCAAGAAACCCTAACGAGAGGCTCCGAAAGCTCACAGAGGTGGTGGCAACACACAAACAGCTCCTCACACTTAAATATTCCAGCTGTGGCACGTGGAAGCCGAGGAAAGAATAGGAAGAGCAAGAAAGTGTCAATAAAATATGGAAGAATTGATTGTAAAATGAATTATTTTACCAGGGCTGATTGAAGCTGGCAAAAGGTTTTCAACACCTTTGGAGGCAAAGCTGGATGGGATGTTCCTACCCAGGATCAGAAAGGACACTGGAAATACTCAGGCCCAGGAGCCAGCTGGAAGCATCTCTGTTTCTTCAGGGAAATACAGATAATTAAAGAAGACATCATTTTGGGAAGTTCTGTCATGTATTTACTGGAATTTATACTGCAGGCCGTGTTCTACGGAAAATATTTGCCTAAACTTATTATTGATGTGTTTGTTTTGTTGGATGTTCAGAGCCACCAATGCCCTGAGTGCAACTGAAAATTTACCCTTGTTTGTGTTGGAGCAGGGGGATTCTTTTCAGAATTTAAAGCTTCTTACAAACAGTTAAAATTAGTAGCAAGAATTCCAATAAACACACAGAGAAACTGTAAAATCCTGCTAACCACGGCTGGCATTAATGGGATGTTTCCAACCATCACGGGCAATTCCAGGGCCCAGGTAGAGCTGCTGCAGCTCAGCGAGCCCTCACAAAAACAGGAACAACAAGAAATCGCTCCAGAAGCACAAATTCCACACTCTGCAATGCCCCAAACTCCAAGTTCCTCTTTAATTCTTTGGTTATGACTGGTTTATGTTCCTTTAGCCCACACAGCAAGGTCCAAATACAGGCACAGCTCCCTCCTCTGCCTCCTCTGGCTTCCCAGCACAGCTGGGCCAAGGTGGGATAAAAAGATCCCAAAGCCAGGAGGATCCTCAGGTTAAACACAGCTGGATACCTGAGCTACCCAAACACACCTGGATACCTGAGCTAGCCAAACACAGCTGGACACCTGAGCTAGCCAAACACACCTGGATACCCGAGCTAGCCAAACACAGCTGGACACCTGAGCTAGCCAAACACACCTGGATACCCAAACTACCCAGTTAAACACACCTGGATACCCGAGATACCCAGTTAAACACACCTGGATACCCGAGCTAGCCAGGTTAAACACACCTGGACACCCGAGCTAGCCAGGTTAAACACACCTGGACACCCAAGCTACCCAAACTAAGCCTGGATACCTGAGTTACCCAGATTAAACACACCTGGATACCCAAGCTAGCCAGTTAGGCACATCTGGATACCCGAGCTACCCAAACACACCTGGATATTCGAGCTACCCAAACTAAGCCTGGATACCTGAGTTACCCAGGTTAAACACATCTGGATACGCAAGCTAGCCAGTTAAACACATCTGGATACCCGAGCTACCCAAACTAAGCCTGGATACCCGAGCTACCCAGGTTAAACACACCTGGATACCCGAGCTACCCAGTTAAACACAGCTGGATACCTGAGCTAGCCAGTTAAACACACCTGGATACCCGAGCTAGCCAGTTAAACACACCTGGATACCCGAGCTACCCGGTCTAAGCACACCTGGATACCCGAGCTAGCCAGATTTCACTTTCCATTTACATTTTTGTTCTAAACACCCCCCCCAAGAGCTTGCAAAGCAAAGCAGAGTGCAAAGGCAAAGCAGATCCACCCCGTCCCAGGAGACACCTCCGAGTCCCTGAGTTCATCAGCAGCAAGAATCCAAATGCCAGGGGAAAGGAATAGCCTGGAACAGACCCACAGCTCCAAGGGAGGCTGTGGGAAGCTTGCTGGCAGCCAATTAGCCCAAGCTGGCCCAGCAGAGAGCCACTGAGGCTGCTCCCAGGACATTCCACTATTCCAAGGCTTGTATTTACCTCCTCCCAGAAAGTCAGCAGCCAAAAAAGCCTCCTGAATATTCCCTTTTTTCATGTCCCATCTATTACTTATGGAATTAAAACACAGTCTCCCCTGCAACGCAATTTCCATCTGCAATTTGGGGCCTCTCAAGGATCCCGTTTGAAGTTGAGCACAGATGGGATGGAGTCTGCCACGACTCGAAAATTACAGTTTTGCTATTCAAATCCAACATTCTCATGGAAAGAACCTTGGAAATTCCATGTAAATCCAGCAGTGTTTGAGGCTTTCCACTCCAGAGAGGTGCCAGCTGCCCAGGTGAGCCGTGGGGATGCTGCTGGAGGATTCAGGATGCACCCACGTCCTCCCAGGGATGCTGAGGGGATCCTGCAAACCCCAAGGAGCAGAGCAGGGTGTGACAGGAGTTCCTCAGGCTCCAACCCCCAAATTACCCCATGGGCACCTCTGCTCACTCCTCCTCTCCAAAATAATCTCATTTATCACCCTAATGATCCAGTGCTCTCACATTTTCCTCTCCCCAACATTTAAAAGAATTTATTTTGGGCAGAAGTGAACACTGGAGCTTTTAACACCAATAATTATTAAAAAGGTGCTTCTGATGAAGGTTTAAGGGCTGGACTCTCACCAATTACTCTGAACTGCAGTTTGTATTTATTATTTATCATTTGCCTAATAGGCATTAATGGACACATTATCACCATAATATTAAAGCACCTACAAATCCTGCCCAGATGTACAAGCTGCAATAAAATGCTCAAATGCTTTTATGTCAGCCAAAATGCCAGGCTGCATGTTTGAAAGTTTTTAATTGCTAAACTGCAAAAGGCACACTGGCTTCTTTGGTTCTAATTGCATCATTTAAAGTGGGCTGTTACAGCACAAATGTTGCTTCCTCAGTAGTTTAATCTGCCAGGGTTAAAAATTGAGTGTGTTTCCATAGGATTAAAAATAAAGGAGTTTAAAGCGTCAGCTCAAAAAACTCCTCAACCTGATTTGCTGAAATTTATGGTTATGTTAAAGAATTTTACCATTCCCAGCTCCTTAAACTTACAGAATTTCATTCACCATTCCCAGCTCCAAAATTCCAGATTTTCACCGTTTCCAGCTCCAAAACTCCAGAATTTCAGCATTTCCAGCTCCAAAACTCCAGAATTTCAGCATTCCCAGCTCCTCAGAGTTCCAGAATTTCACCATTCTAACAAAATTACCAATTTTAGCAGGAAGCATCAGGAGCAGGCTTTGACATCACCACACACTGAGCACCTCAGCTATCATCCCACTTGAAATGCAGAAAAACTCCACCTTTGTGGGAAGTTTAGAGAGCAAGACACATGACAAAGTTAAAAACCAAACCGTAGCCTAATGGAAATGCTTTGTCCTGCCCTGTACAGCAGAAAGCCAGGCCCTAAATGGACAATAGCCTGTATCAGCAAAGCAGAGAGCAATTAAACTCCACTGTCATCAAGATGTCACCCCACAGGCACGAGAGCTGAGCCAGCCGTGCAGCCTGTTCTCTCTCGCATGCCTGGAGCTTCTGATCTCAGCTAATCCAGGTTAAAAAGCTCCTCCTGAATAAAACGCAGTGTGTTTGCTGCAGAATTCAGCTGGGCACTCCAACTGAGCCAAGCTGTGCACGGGTGAGGCACCCCCAGCTCCCTGCTCGGGCAGTGCCAGAGCTCCTGCAGGCAGGAACTGGGGGAAGGAGATGGAATTAGGAGCCACAAACCCCACGGCTCCCCAGATTCCCATCCCAAAAACTCAGGAAAGGGATGGAGGTGGAGGCTCTCCAGCCTCGGTGATGGGCTGCAGCACGTGCTGGTTTTTGCCTGATTCCCACTGTTTTTTTTATGGAATAACAGAATGGTTTGGGTTGGCAGGGACCTTAAACCCCATCCAGATCCACCCCCAGCCCCGGGCAGGGACACTGCCACTATCCCAGGTTGCTCAAGCCCAGCAAAACTTTTTTTTGTTTCAATTTGGTAACTCCAAGTAAAACTTTCCAGCACTTCAAAGCAATCTTTTGCTTCCTAGCACAGCATTAAGCGATGATTTTTCTGTATTTGCCAAAAAAAAAGCTTTAAACTCCCAAAGAACAGACAGCTCTGACACAGTCTGATCCTCTGGTCATCCTCAGGAACCTTGGGAAAGGTGGGTTTGGGAAAGGAGCTCCAGCTCCTCACACAGCCCAGAAAATCCTGGGACAATCCACACTGCTCCTGGCCATCGAGGCAGGATGTTTGGCCAGCACAAGGTGCTGTAGTTTTCCACCAGGAAGGAAAGCTGGGCACAGAGGCAATTTAGGCAATGCCTTTCAGGAAGAAAATTAAAAGGAGGCTCAAATCCTCGGAGAAATAATTAAAGTATTGTGAATTGCTATCGAGTCTGCTCAGCCCACTGTGGAGCAGGAGGCTGTGGCTGGAGCAGAGCCTGGCTCTGGCAAACAGAGCAGCCCCATCCACTGGGCTGAGCCCTTCCTCAGAGCAGGAGCCACCAAAAGCCTTCCTGCAACCCCTGCTCCCAAATTTCTGTGGCACCGAAACTGAGGAACAGTTCAGGCACAAAATCCAGGCACAAAAACCGAGGAACTCTTTCGTGAGCAGACACGGACGGGGATCTGCTCTGCAATAAATACAAACACACAGAGAGAGAAAGGCTGCAAGGGGGAAATGCTCTGTCTCCAAAGAAAAGCCCAGCTTGCTCATGCAGAGAGAACACTGGAGAGTTAAATCCACCTGTCTGCAGGGCAAGGCTGCCCTGCCAGGGCGTGGGGAGACACGCTGCAGGAGGACAGGAAGATACAGGTTCATTTCAAGAGCTACAACATCTTCATTCCAGACACAGGTCCCTCTGGAATGGCCAGGCAGCCACGGGATGTTGCTGCTCCCTGGACACCCACCTTCCCTGCTGGATGGGATCTGGGGGCTCCGGCTGGCTGAAGATGGAAAGCAGAGGAAAACCACCCCAAAAGCAGAGGGGATTCCAAATGCAGCCCCAAAAAGGAGAGGGCTTCAAAGCCACCCCAAAAGCAGAGCGGTCTGAGGTCAGGGGGAAGGTGGATGGCAAGAAAGAGGAAAAGAAAAAGGTGGATGGCAAGAAAGAAGAAAAGACCAAAGAGGGTTTGTGGCACCCCGGGCTCCCAATTAACTCAGCCAGGGCTCCAGATCCCAGGAGCAGAGGCAGGAGCTGGCCTCCTGTGGGAATCCAACTTGGGAGACTCTGGGCACGCTTCCCAACGGGACAGTTCTCCTTTTTTTAACTTCATGTTTTCCCTCTTTGCTTCTGCGCTGAGTTAAGGCAGACCTGCTCATTAAGGAGAGCAATAATCATGAAGTCTCATCACCAGGCTGCCACAAGAGCTGTAATGATGATTATCTGCAGTTTAATCATGACAAACTCCCACCAATCCCACTGTTAACAAGATGGGGCTGCTCAGGGAGGCTTTGTCAGAGGAGCAGGAGCCAACTCCCACGACTTCCAAAGGCTTAGGGAGGAAAGGTCTTTGGAAGGAAAAAAGCTCCTTCGCATCCCTGTGCAGCTTCCAGTGTTCAGGAGTGATCAAAGCAGGCAAAATCAATTAAAAATATCCATAATGAGAGAATTGCTAAGTCGCAGAACACAGTGCCCATTTTTTAGTGTAATAACCCAGGAGTTTCCTTCCTGCAAGTAAAAAACCCTCCCAGTTTTGACACAATTACTGCATCTCCCCGAAAAGGAAGTTTCATTTTGTGTGAGTGGATTTTCTGCATCCGTTGCTGCCTCCAGAAGGGAGGTGCAGACCCTCCCTGGCACTGAGAACCAGCAGCCCTCAAAGCCATTTTAATTTCATTACTCAGTGCTGCATTCCTGAGTCAGAACTGTCCATTCAAACACCTTTACCTTGATTTCAGTCTTGTCCTGATCTCCTCGAGACAGAGGTTCAAGGATCCCTTTCCCTTTTCCACAAGCACACCAGAAATCAGCAGAATTCTGCACTAACTCTTCTTTTTATCACCCTTTTTCCTGAAGGGATTTTTCTCCTCTAACTCCAACTGAAAGCAATAAAAGGTAAAAGTGGGAAAGCATAAAACAAGTTGCAACAACATTTCCCAAAGCTCTCCTCCAAAGATAATGCTGTGCTGGCAAATTCATTGCAAAAAAAAAAAAATTAAAAAAAAAAATCAAGTACCAACCTAGAAATAAGTCTCATTGTTTTATGACTTGCAAGTAATTTGAGGAAGAGTTAAATGAACAAATCCCAAAGCTCATCCCCTATTAAAAGTAGCAAATCTAGAGTAGGTTGCTTCTACAGGAAAGAAGTGGCTGAAGGAAAATGAATTTTGCATTGAAGTCTGCTCCCATGGCCTGAGTCCGTCCCTCTCCTGCAGAGCTGCACTGCCCGGCTTCGAGCAGCTACAGTAAATTAAAGACAGGGTAGGAAAAAGGAAGGTAAATATTGGTATTTCTAAAGTGCAGGCAAAGGAAAGCAAAGCCTTAGATTTGTTTTTCAAACACATGGATTTGCTTTGAAGCACTGTTTGCAACAAAAAACAGTACTGCAGAATGAAGTTTCCTGTTCTGCCTCCCCGTACTGGAAGCACTAATATTAAATATGATTTTAAATATGGTATTTCTATATTGAATATTGTATTAACTATGATCTTGAATGTGATCCTGAATGTGATTGTCTATATATTAAATATTATATTAAAAATAATACTGAATGTTATAGTAAATATTATGGTAAATATTATATTAAATATAATATTATATTGAATATGGTATTAAATATGATGTTGGATATGATATTTTATATAGTGAATATTATATTAACTGCAGTATTAAATATAATATTACATATTATATTAAATATTCCTCTAAGAGAAGTCCAGCAGCATCTGCACACATCTGCACACATCTGCACTGCAAGACAACTCCGACCCTCGGTTTGGCAGGAATCCCATGAAGACATCCGTGCCCCACTGCCTGTTTCTGCAGCAGTTTCACTGGAGTTATCGGATGATCCTGTTAAACTGGGAAAGGACAGGGGAGGAAAACAACCCCACAGCAACAAAACTGGCAGAGGGAAACGGAGTCACCCGAAATTCCCGACTCTGCTAAAGGTGACCAGCAGTGCTGGTTTTGCCTGGAGGAAACGAGCCAAGAATTCAGGGGGGCAGACATTCTCAGATTAATCTTTTAAGAGTCGTTCCTGTCCAACAAGACACCTTGGATGAAGCCTTCTGTGCTGTCTCTGCAGAAGAGGGAAGTTTGCTGATTTTGAGGGGCTGCAGATGTGGCCACCTCTGCAACAACCCCCAAAAAAAAACCAATTTCCATCACACAAATCACTCGGCTCGCTGCTGTCCCTCTTGGAGATGGCACTTTTCCCTGCTTTTAGCCTTTCTGCAGCAATGCAGCAACGCAGTTTTGGGGCTCAGAGGGTGAAATAATGAAAAGCTTTTCCAGCACCAGCTGTATCAAACGTATCTACTACAAGTATTTTGCTTTCTGCACTGTACAAAACGCCCAACTGCCAGAAGAAAACGCTTCCCAAATTAATACAGAAAAGTGTGTCACGATAGCACATCTTAACTCCCCCTCATCCCCACCATGGATAAATAAAGCTTCCAGAACTGATTCAGGCACCCAAGCTCCTCCATCTGAGGCTGACGGCCACACAAGCGAGGGGAGGTGACTACAGAGCCACACTGAGGGCTGGGATTTGTTCCGCTGGCCCCTCCGGAGGTTTTCCCTAAATAAAGCATTTCAGGCCTGCTCCAAACTCCCCCAGCTGCCCCTCCAGAGGTTTTCCCTAAATAAAGCATTTCAGGCCTGCTCCAAACTCCCCCAGCTGCCCCTCCAGAGGTTTTCCCTAAATAAAGCATTTCAGCCCTGCTCCAAACTCCCCCAGCTGTCAAACACAGGTGGAAAGCAAGAGCTGCATCCAACTGGTACCTGCAAACCAGGGATCCTCAAATCCCAGGAAAATCATCAACACCCTGAGCTGGAAGGGATTCCTGTCAAGGAATATCAAAGTCCAGCTCCCGGCCCTGCACAGGCACCCCAAAAATCCCACCCTGTGCCTGGATGGGGATCCTTGAAAACAAGCACAGAGCAGCAGGAGACACATGAAGGAAGACAATTAAAGGGTATTAAGAACAGCTTAATAAACAACTTGGAAAAAACTTTTCAGAGACAACAGCTCAGGCACAATTTTAAAACCACAACCTTTAAGTTAGACTGAAAAGTAAGGATTTGTTTAAATCCCATTTATGCTGGAATGCCCAAAGTTTCCAACACTGCCTGGCTCCAAGTCTGCCCAAGAGAAAGGAAGAGGGATACTCTTGAATTACACCAGGTGGATTTCACTGAGCACTGAGGCACCTCAGCTCACACTTCAAGCACCATTCCAAGAATGGCTTTATAAAAATGCTGAATGGGTCCAGTCAGCTACAACTCAGTTAAAAATAAATCTCTTCAATGCCTTCCAACATACCTGCATTGCTGTGTTGTTGGGCAACCTGTGGGTTTCCAATTATTATTATTGTTTTTAAGCTGTTTTTCTTTCACCCAGCAGGTTAAAAAGCTACACAGGCACGAAGAGAAGCTGGCTAAGTGCAGCTCCAAAACTGCCAGCAAATGTACACTTAAGGGAGAGCTGGTGGAAAAATCTGTCAGTCTGGCATCCCCAGCATTATATGTAACAAAAAAAGGTAATTCACCTTTTCAGCCCCAATCAAGGTAACACGGCTGTTCCAGCCAAGATGTTATTGGAGCAGTTTTACTGTGTCAGGCTGCTCAGGCAGAGCGAGCTGAGACACTTAATACGTGAAAATTAAAGCAAGAGATTAAACACAGCAACACTGGGTTACAACTTATAAAACAGGCCTAGTGAAATATCAGAAGCTGACGGTTGTTTCTGACCTAGTTTTCACTGGAGAACAGTCAAAGAGCCGAAAAGGCTGAGGCGAGGCTGAAGGTGCTGAAATTCCAGTAGTGCTGGGGAACAGGATTAGAAGAAAAGCCCTCAGACATTCAAAGGGCTGAGGGAGCGTCACGGAGAACAGGCAGGTTCAAGAGCCTGGCTTCAGTGGCAAGTGACATCCTGGGGAGCAGGAGGGACAGGAGGGCTTCAGCCAGGTGGGGATGAAGTCAGAGGTGTCCCAGGGCCTCCTCAACGGGGCAGCAGGAGGCCGAGTTGAGGAGGGCAGAAAACCTCAAACGCAGGAAAGAATCATTTTAAAAACCTGGATTTCAGGAGGTATTTTCGTTGCTTTTCTTCCGAGAACACAAATGTGCTGTCAAACACCTGGGCTCATTTGAATAACAAGAGGAAAAATTAAACCCCTTTATGCAAGAGAACTGCAAGTACCCAGGAGAGATCCGGGGAGGGGGGGCTGCAGCGAGGAAAGCCAGGTGATCCCCTCCCAGTAAGCTGTTCACATGTCTCCCTCGATTCTGCAGCTCCAAATTTATTTCCACCAGGCAGCTCCACGCTGGTTTTAAGCCTCATTAAGGAGCAGTATGTTGCTGGGCTGACATGTCAGATTTTTAAATGACCTTTGTACCGACAACAGCGTTACCAAGCTGCTAAGAACAGAGGGACGAAAAAAAAACCAAAAAAAACCCCCAACAAGTCGTTTTCCATGATTAGCAGAGGTACATCGTGGCTGTTTGCATTTATCCGAGTTCCAAAAAAACTCCCACCTGTCAGGAAAGCGAGCCATTAAAAAAAAAAGAGCAATTCTCTCTGAAGGGCAACTGTGACGGCATCAGCACTGCTGGCCATTCTCAACGTGGGACTTATCACACAAGGTAAACAGGAGTGACTATCAGTTAATGAACAACACAACCCCGAGGCTGAATTTTAAAGAGCGTTTTCTCCACTGCAATCTTTTAATGAAAATACAGCAGTTCAAACCCACCGAGTTTGCTTACGAAAGTCTAATTTATTTTAGGACATATTAAGACACAAGGGCTGATTCACTTGCCTATGTGCTCATAAGGTGGCTTAAATGAGCTGCTGAAACATCAGAACGATCCTTATCTTCCACAGGGCTTTACTCCTTTTCTTGCAAGAGAAAAATATAGAAAGGCAATTGAGAGATCAGACTGACGAACCCGTTGAACCATCCCGGAACGAATCTCGCCTCACTCTGCTGAGCCCAGGGAAACAAGCCTGGGCCAGTTCTGTTTTCCTTGTGCCCAGCTATATCCTATCGACACTCGGAGGCAAGAGTAATTGCTAGTCTGAGAAAGTTCTGCTGAAGATGATCTGAAGATGTTCCTCACGGAGGAACAGATCCTAGGATCTGTCACAGACAGTGCTGCTGGAAGAGGCTGGGATAAAAGTCAAAGCCAGAGCCTGGATCCTGAAGGAATCCCAGAGGAATCCCACCAGCAACACCCCACGAGCCAGAGCAACCTCAAAAGCAAAAGCAGGATGCTCAGGCATGGATTCTTTCAGCCTCCAGGCAAACAGAGGTGCTCCAAGCCAGCCAGGACAGAGGGAACACAACCTGACAGACACTCAGAACTCGGCAGGGGTGTCTCCCAAACTTCCTGCCATGTCCACAGGGGACAAAGCAATAAAGCACTCCAATATTGCAGGTTTCTTCCTATCACTGAGGGAAGCTGCCCAAGAAAAATCCAGCTGAACATAGTGAGCAAGAGAACCTCTAGATTTCCTACGGTGATAGAACCTTGCATTACATACCCTCTGCTAACAGCCTCCTCCAGCTTCCAGGGGTGCTTTCTCCAGGAGAAAAGTGAAGGCAGTAGCCTGAAGAAGTTAAATTAGGTGCTGCCTTTACTTCAGCAAGAAGCACAGAACCTGCACTGTTTCAGCTACCTCTGTATTTGCACTGCCAGGCTGGTCAGTAACAAACCTGCTCCAAAAATAAAGCGACAAACAGTGAAAGAAAGAACACACTCTTCTCAACTGGCAAAAATCTGCCTAAAAAATAAGTCAGATGTTTCTTTGCTCTCCGCAAGGACACCTGAGAAAGTTCAGGTTACAACGAATTCCAAAAATAAACATGAAAAATTTTCAGATAAGAAGAGGAAAAACATACCAGGGCTGCTGACCAAACAGGGAACAACCACAGTGCCACGAAAAGACTCCCCAGGTCTGAGCCCAAAAACCCCCAGAGAATTCAGACGTTCAGACAGAGAATCTCTCTTGCCTGACAGAGGCAGCTCAGCCAATTCACACATGCAAAAGAAGTGGTGTGGCCACTGAGCCGGCACTTAATTGTCTGACCAGAATTTTTGGTCTAAATTTAACAATCCAGGCAAGTCATAGTTAGCTGGAACGTTTTGCTCTCTTAGCCCATCTGAGTTAGGGTAAATGTGTTTCTTCCTGCTGTCAGCGTCAGTAAATTTAGTCCTAATGACAAGTAAAAGGTCTTTAGATGCAGTTAAATGGCTTTAATTGTAGGAGAGAGCTCAAACTTGCAGCCCCATGCAGGCAGCACCCACATTAGGTACAGCTCCAAATGGTTGCAGGAAGGTTGTGGAAACATGCCTGGAACTATAACATCAAACCTTCCAGGTAATAAATCTATTTCTTCTCCCCCTTCACGTTAAAAAGCCCCAAAGTGCTCTGGATTTTAACGCATTAAGAACAAAGTCCGTAATTCACGAGCAGAAAAATGTTTGCTGTTGGTTTTAATCACCACCACGTTCCACGTCAACCCCGGTGCCCGTTCCAAACACATCCAAGATATCCCATTTACGTCCCTAAAGGTTAAATATGTTTTACTTTATCCATTACTGCCTCCCTCTTCCCATTTCCACATTTGCAAAGATTAAACACGAAGCCGCTTCCTGAGCAGAGCTGGGTGTTTTGGGACTCTCCACCAGCTCCAGGCTGGGAGAACTGGTTTGTGACAATGCACTCGCTGGGCTGCATCATTCTCCTCTGGAAAACCACCCTTTATTTCTGGAATCAAAACAAGGATTGGGAGCTGTGACATGCGGCAGGAACACGGGAGCTTTCACGTGTTTAGCCACCTCAGTGGCATTAGGGAACGAGGACCTCAAGGAGGCAGGAAGCATTTGGGATTTGCAGCAGGAAAAGCAGCAGCAGCTTCCCACAAAACACTCAGATAACCAAAGGTTCTTTTTGGCATTGATGAAATGAGAGAAGGAAGCAGAGCTCGTGGCCGGGACCACCGTGCTCCCATCAAAACACAGCTGCCCTGCAAGGACACGGGGTGGGAACAGCGAGCAAGGTCACAGCCGCGGTGTCACCGAAAGCACTTTTCAAAAGAAATTGGTCACAGAGCTCCTACGCGCTTCTTAAGGGACTATTTATGGGAGCAGAAGTTGTTCTTAATTCTGCAAGAAGCAGAAGCAGAGGTCACCACTGGGGCTCCGGCAGCTCTGAGGGCTGAACATCCCCGGCAGGGGGAACAGGTGCTGCCAGGCTTTTCAAAAATCTATTTTAATGCCGCAGGAACTCTCGTTTCGGAGCAAAGTCCTGCTCAGCACTGTCTGCAGTCAGCAGGATCTGCCTCAGACGCTGCTGAAGGAAATGAAGACACCCTGTGACAGAGGCTCCGGCCTTCCCAGCTCCGTCATTTTACAGCAGTTTCGCTCTGAATCACGAATTTCCGCCTCCGTTCGGGGCCGGAGCCCCACAAAAGTCAGGGAGTTAATGAGCTGCTGTCACCTAACCGGGGCGGCCACACCGTCCCTCTGGCAAGCGGCAGACGCACAGGGAGCACTTCAAAGGCGCTGGAACTCTCCCTGCGAGCGAGGGCTGCTCCCTTCCCCAGCATCCCGGTGGCAAGGTGAGCCCAGCCAGAGCTGGCCTTATATGGCTTCCAAGGCACCATTTCCGCTTGCCCAAGCTCAGGCAGGGTGGAAAAATTTGCTTCCTTGCTACTCCGCCCATGCTGGGCTCCGAAAAGCATCCACTGAACGCTGGATGGGGAAGGAATGGAAGAAGTGACAGCGCTCGGCTCCCTGAGGAGGGGAAGGCACGGCTTTGGCAGCACCCCGGGTCACCTCACGCACCGGGGGAGCAGAGGGAGCCTGACGTGCAGAGGGAAGTTGGAAGCACGGCTTTTATCCTCTGCATTCCCCGTGAAAAACTCTGATTTTTCTTGCTATTCAGCTGCACTTAAGCCTCTCACATTTGATGGCAGCAAGCTGTACAGGTTAACAAGGAGCTGGGAACATTATTTCCTTTCACTGATTTAGCCATAATACACTTTATGATATAGCAGGAGCACGGAGAACAGCCTTGGCTCAGGGTTCCACACTGTTTCCTGCACAAGCCAGTATTACTGTGAACAACTCTGAAGCCAGTTCACCTCCTGGTCACAAGGAGGTCCGTGCTACCCAGGTCTGGTGTCATTATCAACTTCTCTGAACATCACAAACAGACCAACCCCCCTATTCACTAAACAAACACAGCCACATCCATCACCCTCAACATCCACAAGAGCCGGCAAAAAATGAAGCCCAGTGCAAGCAGGCAATTAAAAAAGCTGCTTAATTTTCAATAAATGCTCTCCTTCTGTGGATTATAAAGTTGTTTTTTTACTAAAAATGTCTGCCCAGTCACTTTTTGCCCAGCCTTGCTGGTCTGTATCAAGATCATCCCATTTTTTCACAGCAGATTTCTCCCAGTGCAAGAAGCAGGCAGAGATTTATCTGCAGCCATCAGTGGTTTGTCCTCGCTCTCACCTGCTGGTCACCAAATGGCAGAACCCAGCTCCTCCACACACAGATTTTTTTGAAAAGACAGAAAAATGGTGGCAAAGGAGCTTGTAAAACCAAGTTCTACCCATTCCCTTGTTGCCTTCTTTTTTTGGGGACTGGGAAAGGCAGAAACACAGCCCGTTTGATTTTCTCATAGAAACCAGGAGCCAAAACCAACTGAAATCAGCGCCGGAGCTGGAAAGGTACAACAAAACTCACACAAACATAAAGTCTAGACACTGAAATGTGGAAATATGATTCAAATAACCACAACTGGCACCGAACACGCTGATTGCAGCCCATCGCAGAATGGGCCTCAGTGGGGAGGAATATAGAAGGAAGATTAAATTAGTTCTTCCACCTCAGTTGTAGAAAATATGGATCCTGTGGGCACAGTGATATGGATTGAGGCAGAGTTTCTTCCGTCCTGCTGGGATTTTTGTTAGGATTTGAAGTAACACACATCTGCTCTTGCTAAGTAACAACCATCAGCTTCAACTGTCGTATAGAATCACAGAATGGTTTGGGTTAGAAAGACCACTAAATCCAGTTTATTCCACCCCATGCCATGAGCAGGGACACCTTCCACTATCCCAGGCTGCTCCGAGCTGGTCTGGGACACCCCAGGGCTGGGGCAGCCCCAGTTCCTCCAGACCTGCTCCTGTCTCCCCACCACTGATCCCACACGGTTACTCTGACCAAAGAATGGCTGAACTCATATGTGCCCAAAATACAGAGCCAAGCAGCCAAGAGGATGTTTGTGCTGATGAAATCTAAATACTACAGAGATGTAGGCAATTGGTTGCTCTCAGGAAGTTTTGTGGTACCTGCTGAACTGCACCACGTGTGGACACAAACCTCAAGGACAAAGTCTGCGTCTACCATTGAACCCAAGAGCGCGGAACGGAGCCCGAAAGGAGAAACAGCTCAGCTTTGCACTAAAATCTGCACTGAAGTCTTCTCTCCTGCACAAAATCCTGCACAGAGGGAGAGCAGAGGGTTAACCGTGACCAGACTGCACCAGAGCAGGGAAGACTCCAGGTGGGTGGAGGTGGGCAGCTCAGTGGAGCCCCGCTCACCAGCGCTGACCTCTTTTTGAGTTTAACAAATGCTGGTTTCTTTAAATTAGAAAAAGGCACTAGTCCAACGTAAAGAAAGCAGAGACCAAGCGCACTGAGCTGTGTTTTTTCTAGACTGTAATGCAAAAAAGGATTGGATTTTGGGAAGTCTGCTCTCCCGGTGCAGCAGGGATACACACAGCACTCAGCAAACCGACTGCTGAGGGGTTCAGCACGCTCTTTAATACATAAATGCTTGAAAAAAACCCCAAAACCCACCAAAATCCCCAGTCAGAAGGCAATACCAGATGACCAGGGTGTGCAAAAGTCGCCATATGTACATGGGATGTTTCTAAGCAACACATGAGCTACTCCAGAAAACTCTTATCAGCAAATCCAAGCTCCTTTCCTGGATAATTCATCTAGGTCAAGCTAAGGCACGTTGAACAGCAAAGCCCAGTTTTGGTGATGCCTCCTCCGTATCCACCCTGGATGAAATATTAGCACAGCTCAGGTTATCAGCATGTCTTTTCATGAGCATTAAGTTCACTGCAGATAATGGTTCCTCCAGAAACATCACTAACCTTAATTATTCAGAGGTAACTCTATCCCAACCTTCCTGATGTTATGACGCTGAGCGAGGACGGCTTTCCCCTCCCTCCCAACCTCTCCTTCCCCAAAAATCCAAACGAATCCGGGATATCACACGACCGTGATCCCAAATGAGGGTACCCAGTGCAGGATCCCAGACCCAGGGTGTCCCTTCCCAGTCCACCTAAAGCCGTGCAGCCTCCCCGTCCATTCAAACGCATTCTCCTGTGCATTAGCAGCAAAACCACTAAGTCAGCCAAAACGTATTCTTCTCCCATGGATTAGCTGGCACAAATTAGTGCGGGAGTGACGCATGCAGTCTGTCCCTTCCCATTTTTCAACATGCACAAACACCAGGGATTTGGAGACGCTTCACAAGTTTCTGCTTACAAGTTGCAGGCAGAGTTTAAATGGTCTGAAACGTGAAATCGTTCGGGAGATAACACGGCCATTTACCGAGGAGACCTCAAACGCTCCCTCCGACAAAAGCTCCCCTCCCTCGGCAGCGATAACGGCGCTGCTGCTGCCCCAGCAGAGCCAGCACCTCGCGAGGGAACTGCTTCAACAGCCACCAGCCCCGCGCCAAGCTGCACCAGGACAAAACCCCCTGAACGGGACAGAGCGCTTCACACGGCTGCAGAAAGGCCCTGGTGCTGGAGGATCACTCCGAGCTGAGCAGCAGCAGCCATTCCTCGGTGCTGGGGAGACACACTGCTCTTCTGTGCTTCAGACAGAAGTTAAAAAGATGTTATAACAGCTAAGTTAAAAAGATGTTATAACAGCTTTCCTTTCAGCTGTTTAAGTGGAGTAAGAAATCAGAATACGTTGAAAAAGAGAAAGGGTTTAATTTTGCTGGGTAAGGAACACAGTCACCACATCCAGCTGTCATCGATACAACTGATGAAATATGCCACTTGAATTAAAAAAAGAACAACCTAGCCCCATATAAATGACATAAAGGGTTAATCTTCTAGCTTGCTTCCCCCTGTATTGCCAGAGAGCAAAAAATTATTAATTCAACCTCTCCAATTAATGGTAGGGTATCTTTTGCTGATAAAAAGCAGATCACGTTTGATTTAAAAAAATGAAATAAAAAAAGAAGAAAGCCCCATCAGTCACAAGGATTCTTTCTGTCACAAACTTTCTATTTTCCTTTGGCACATCACCAATTAGACCTAGTTCTTCAGTCTGCTACCACCAGTATAAAAAAAAAAGCATAATGGGTTTATAATTTGCCACCAAATCCCATAGCAACTGTACGTCACTTTAGATGTAAATTACAGACAATTCCTCCCAACGCCATTTGAAAACTATAGAGATGAATCTATAATTTGAGCAGACCCAAATGCTATACGGTTGAGAGAAAAAGCTTCCCTAAATAATTGAAAGCAAACTGCCAGGGGCCAAAACACTCCTCGTGCACAGTGTTCAGTGTCTCTTTGTCCCCTTCCTTGCCATGGGAGGTGCCCCATTCAGGTCAACGCGAAGAACACTGAGCAGGAGCTGAGCAGCTCAGGGTGTTCTGCAGATCCTGTCCCATTTCTGCTGATGAGCCGTACGTGTGCGATGAGCTTCCTCTCCAGCCTCCTGTGAATCACTCAGCCGTGTCACCGACTCACGCTCCCGATGTCGTAAGAGCCTCAATTTTGACGGACTACAGCATCAGTGAATTAATAGGACAGGAAAAAACAGGTTACGGGCAAGGAGGAATGATGCAAAAAGCTCTGAGATAATTCAATGAATTTTGATTGGAAAGGCGGATTGTTCTTCTCCTCCTGACACCTGCAAGCAGCTTTCAATTCTCGAGTCAGCATGAATACGCATTACCCTAAAGACCCTGTAACGACAGCACAGCCTTCATTTTGTGTGTCGTGCTTTGAACACAGCAAGATGAAGGAATCTCCACGACCTGCTCCAAAAGCCGAGGCTGAAAGTTATTTCAATGAATAGCAACTCCAAGGGGAAGGGTTAACCCTCGTTTCCAAGGGATTGCTTCTCTCATGGTTGGTTTTAGGGCAGCGTGGGGAAGACGATTTGGGAAGCCACATCTATGGGACCACAGTCCCAAAATTCAGCTGGGTGAGCACAGGGACAACGTGCTTCGGTTATCTCAGCTCAGTCCCCAATAAATATTTGTGCATCTGCCAAAGTTCACCAGTGAATCAAGCGGTGGCTGCAGTTCAAAACACTCCGGGGTAGCAGGGGCAGAGAGAGACGAGGGGAGCGGGACGTGCTGCTCAGCTCCATCACCAGGGGCTGCCACCCCAAACCTTCTTCAAACCCTCCTAAAACCACCAGGCAAGGCAGGAGCAGGAGCAGAGTTCAGCCATTGTCAGATCAACACAAAGTGACAGGGAAAGGTGTGCAACTGCATCACGCTGCCTGTGATTAAACAGCCACCCCTCAACCACAGAGAGGGTTTATAGAAGTACCTGGAAGTTGGGAAATTCCCAGGTAAGGGTTCCAGGAACAGCCCTAACACTGTTTATGTGCCACCAGCACCTTCACTGCAAGGGAGACAGAGCTGCTGCCAAGGGACACTCCGGTCTGCCATGTGGCATCTGAATCAGGCAGGAAGATGGGGACTTACCCAGGATGCTGCTACAAAAACAGATGTGAAAAATAAAGGATGAATGGTAACTAAGGGAATTAGGTGAGGATGGTAAAACATCTCCTCACCAAGGACAGGAATGAAAGAGGAAAGCAAGGCACGGGTGTGAGCAGTTCCCTTCTACCTTGACGTGGGCAGGAACAAAGTTGGGGGGCACACAAGAAGAGATGGGAAAAGTCACAGAATCATCTAATCCCAGCATGGTTTGGGTTGGAAAGACCTTGAAGACCACCCACCTCCACCCCCTTGCCACGGGCAGGAACATTTCCCACCAGACCAGGCTGCTCCAAGCCCCATCCAAGCCGGCCTTGGCCGTGCCCTGCCTTTTGGGGGGAGTGGCAATGCCTAACCACGTACACACCCCCAAAAGGAAGGCAGCAGACTGCAGGCTGCTCTGGAATCACACTCCCTGGAGAACCCAGAGCTGTTCTAGGTGAGCACACCAGACTGGCTCCATTTCATCAGTGGACAAACCAACTTGGGACACACTTCCCACTGCTCAGCCCTCTGAGCTCAGCAGCCAGAGCTCTCAGTTTCACAACTGTGGGGAAACAGTTTCAGGGGCAGCAAGTTTCACAAGGAGCAGCTGGGTGACATCTTGCTGCGTACCCTGTGAAGCCAGTGCTAATTCTCTTTTGAAGGCTCCTGTTTCTTTCAGGTGAGCTACCAAAAAAACCCTTCCCAGGATCAGCAGAGCTGGAGCTCCTCAGCAGCAGCTCCACGTCCTCTGTGCCTGACACAGGAGCAGCTTGTTGGGGATCAGCATCTCAGAACCACAGAATGGTTTGGGCTGGCAGGGACCTTAAACCTCAACCTGTTTCAACCCCTTCCATTAGCAAGGACGCCTTCCACTAGACCAGGCTGCTCCAAACCCTATCCAGAATTTGGATCCCTGACCATATTCTTCCCTAGGACGCAGACAATTCAGCAGAAGCACAAGAGCACAGCTCAGCAGAGGCCCAACAAGACAAATATCTGTTTCTCCACAGCCCTGCTGCCTGATCCACACATGGTGCAGCTCCACACCAAGCCTGCAACTGCTCTGGCACCAGGGACACTCCAAACAAATGGCAGCTCGCCCGGCCGGGTGATCATTTTTGGATTATGTAATCCCAATACATTATTATTAGACCAAGAACAAACTCAACCAAGGAACTGAAGACATTTCCCTGCCCGTCCTGGCAGAGGGACAGAGCCCTGTCGCAGGAATGGCAGGGACGTGCTCCCCCGGTGCCCCAAACAGGTCAGACTGCACATGTCGGAGTGCAGGTAGCACAAAGAGCAGGATTGGATTCCAGGCCATTATCCATATTACACAACGCTGCCGTCAGTCCCACCGCCTTTCCAACCAAACCGAGCACAAGGAGCCTGAGCAAATTTTTTCCGTTGAACTACTGCAGGCCAAAATTAAAGCGGAGCTGGAGTGGACTAACAGAAGCTGCAAAGGTGTGCTGGAGGTGGCTCCTGGCAGGGCCGGGCCCAGAGCTTCCCAGGAAGCCCAGACATTCAACAAGCCGGGGAAACTGTTTATAGAACCGACGCAGAATGAGCATATGTGTTTAATAGCCCACTAATTGTTGCGTTATTCACTACACAAACAAGCAGCTCTTCTGCCCTTATCCCTTCCTGCCCAGTTAATCACCAGGAGCCTCTGACTATTTCTCTTTTGGGTGGCGGTGAAGGAAGCAAAGTTCATTAGTGGCCGTTGGCCACCGAACAATCCTGAGCCCAGACTTCATTTAGAAAATAAACACCACTATTCATGTGTGACATGGACTCGGAATACCTTCCCAAAATATTTAACGCAGCTGCCTGTAGTCTTCCTGCTCTCCCTCCCCCAAAATAAAAGGCTTTCCCAATATATAGGAAAGAATTATTTGGATTATTTGTTTCATTTTTCAGAGAGAAAAAAAGCTATTAATTCAGTCTACCCAAGTCACTTATTCCTCCTGACTTCTCATAATGCTGATAAACACTCATTAAAATATAAGTTGATAAACCCTGGTACAGTCATTACCTTCGTCCTCATACAGAGATTGCCCAATTCAGTGATGTGATGTAACCAACACCCTAAATTAAAAATAGTGTTGTGACAACATATGGTTTATCCTACAGAAGCTGGCAGGCAGGACGCTCCTAATGACAAACGGGTTTAGGCTCCCAGCTTCCCCCAGCAAGGTGAGGAGACAGAAATGCTCGTCGCAGGATCAGACGCGGAAAGAAAAAATAAAATAAAAATAAAATTACACTAAAAAAATGACCGTTTTGAACCCCTCTCCGGTCCATCCCAACACCAGCTGCCGAGCTTTGCCATTATTCTCTATTTACATGACTAATAAGCTCTCTGGATGCATTTCAAGGAAACGGCACGGAAAAGACAATCTGGAAATTTCAAAATACAGTCTGAACGTGCCTCACCCCCCCTCCTCCCGGGAGGGGAGCACCGAGCCGGCGGGGGATGAACAAGCGGCTGTCCCGGGGAGGGGACAGCGATGAGGGGACCCCCCCAGTCCGGGGTGGCAGCACCGGGGATGGACCCGCCGCCCCCCCCCCCCGGCTTTGGAAACCCACGTCACGTTCACCGGGGAAACGGGGGGGGGGCACCGACGTGCCTTGGCCCCCCTCCCCAGCCACTTACGGGCACTGACGGCAGCTTCTCGTCACCTCCCGGGGGGGGCACCGAGCGCCCACCCCCGCACCGGCACCGCGGGGCCTCTGTCACCACCGGGGAAGGGGGGGGGCACACCGGGGGTCCCCGTTCACCCACCGGGGTGGTGGCACACGGGGGTCCCCCCCAGCAACCCCCGGGGCTTGGGGGGTGAAGCACCGGCACCTCCCGGTGCCCCTCGGGCACTCGGCGGGGGATCACGACCCCTCCCCGGTCACTCACCGGGGGGCCCAGAGGGACCCGCGAACACTACCGGGGATGAGGAGCACAGCGGGGTGCTCCGGGGCGGTACCGGGAGGGGCACCGCGAGCCCCCTCCGCTGTCCCTCAGGCACCGGGCACCAGGATCGCCCCCCCCATCCCCGGTTCCCCGGTCACTCACGGACGGGGGGGGGGATGGGGGGGGGCCGGGAGCCTCCGCACCCCCTCAGAGCCCCACCAGGGAGTCCCGCCGCCCCAAGCCACACACCCACTTGACGAGGAGCTCCCCCCTCTCACCTCCCCTCACATCCCCGCCGGTGCCGCCCGCGGGGCTCCGTCCGGGGGCCTCGTGGCGGCCGCCCGCTCGCCCTCGGCGGGGCCGTGCCCGCCGCCCCACGCCCGCCAGCCCCGTACCTTACAGGCCTGGTAGCTCTCGAAGGCGCGTAGGGCGCTCTCCGTGAGCTTGACGTGGAAGACGGAGACGCGGGTGCCGCGGCCGAGGCGGCCGCAGGACAGCCCGTACCCGCGCTCCGCCTGCAGCGCCGCCATCTTGGGACCGTCTCCCCCTCCGCGCCTGGGCCGCCGGGGCCGCCCGCCGCCGCCACGCCCCCCCTTATGAATTATTCATAATGCGCCGCTCCGCCGGCCACGCCCACGCGGGGCGCCTGTTGCTGGGGCGAGGAGGTGGGCAGCGAGCGCGCCGATTGGCTGGGTGATGCCGGGCGCAGCGCCGGATTGGTCCGTGGGGAGGGGGAGGCGGGGGTATGTAAATAAGGGCGCGGGGCATGCTGGGGAGGGTGGTCTGGTGCAGCCGGGGAGCGCTGCGGGAGCGTGGGGAGGGGGCGGCGGGTGGGGGACCCCCGGTGTGAGCCCCCCGACCCACCCGGGCATTTCACCCCCCGGTGTGAGCCCCCCGACCCACCCGGGCATTTCACCCCCCGGCTGCGAGCCCCCCGACCCACCCGGGCATTTCACCCCCCGGTGTGAGCCCCCCGACCCACCCGGGCATTTCACCCCCCGGCTGCGAACCCCCCGACCCACCCGGGCATTTCACCCCCCGGTGTGAACCCCCCGACCCACCCCGGGCATTTAACACCCCGCGTGTGAGCCCCCCGACCCACCCCGGGCATTTCACCCCCCGGCTGCGAGCCCCCCGACCCACCCCGGGCATTTCACCCCCCGGCTGTGAGCCCCCCGACCCACCCGGGCATTTAACCCTCCGCCTGTGAACCCCCCGACCCACCCCGGGCATTTGTGAGCCCCCCCCAGGCCCCCCGGGCGTGAACCCCCCGACCCACCCGGGCATTTAACCCCCCTGGACCCCCCGGGCATGTGAACTGCCTGCAAACCCTTGGCATCAAATCCCCAGGTGTGAGCCCCCCAGGCATGAACCCTCTGGACCCCCCTGGGCATGAGTCCCCGTGGTGGGCACCCTCTGTACTCCCCCAGGTGTGAATCCCCCAGGCATGAACCCCCCAACCCCGCAGACCTCCCCAGTCATGAGCACCCCGGCACGGACCCCCTGACCCCCGGGCATAGCCCGAGGGTTCCAGGCTTCCTCCAGGGCCGATTTTGTTGTGCCAGGCTCCCCCCTGAGCATCGCCCCCCCTGCAGACTCCACGTGTCCCCACGTGCAGCAATAAACAGGCCCGAATGTGAAGGAATTGTCCTTTATTTGGGAAGTTCACAGTCAGTTTGGGGTGCAAGGACAGTGCTACAACCCCCCCATGAGCAGAGCTGAGGCTGGGCAGGCGCTGGGGGGGCTGCAGGGCAGGGAGGAACCCCCCGACGGGCTTGGACCCACAGGAAGACAGCCTGGACAGGGGGTCTCCAGCGCTCCCCTCCTCCATCCCTCCCACCGCGGGTTTCTTTGGCTTCCTTTGGACATTGCACGCTCCGGGGATGTGCGGAGGAGGGCAGCGGGTACCTCCGGGAGGGCCGAGTCCCTGGCAGCCCCCAGGAATCAGGGAATGTCGCCGCATTTCCCCCTGGGCACATCCACATCGCTTCCAACAGCTTCCTTCTCCACGCCACCCCCTGCCCATCCTGCCCTGGCAGCAGGACCACAACGCCCGGGATGGGCACGGCCAGGATGTACCGGAGAGAGGCAGCTCCCGCTGCCCCCAACACCCTCGGGGCTGGGGGCCGAGCCCCTGAATGCCAGGAGGCTGCCTGGGGGTCCCTGCTCTGCCGGCACCCACCCGTGCCGGGAGGGATGTGGGGAACGCCGGGAGAGAGATCCGGCACCTCCGGCAGAGCAAGCATCCGTGCTGCTGGAGCCGCGAGTCCCGGGAAGGGGTGGCAGAGCCTCGGGGGAGCCCCTCGGCAGCGACGGGCGGGACCTGGCACCGCTCCTGTGCCGAGGGGCCACCCCAGCGCCACGCTCAGTTCCTGGCAGCGATGACCACGGACAAGGCCACGCCGCCCAGCGCGATGGCCGTGGCGCCGAAGAGCCACTTCCAGGGGATGGACTGCGGAGCAGAGCACGGGGACGGACGTCAGGGGCTGTGCCCGTGGCGGGGGACACGTGCCACCCCGCCTGCCCTGCCTGCCCTGCCTCCAGGACAGGGCATCCCAAAAAGGCGGCGCCGCGTCGGCACAGCCGTGGGGACAGCGTGTGCCGCCAGCTGTCTTGCCGGCGCTTCCCGACGGGAGCCGGGAGCAAAGTGCAGGCCCTGCAGCTGGCACGGCTGGGATCCACGGGCAGGACACAGCCAGCAGCACAGGCTGTTATCCGCGACGTTTTCTGGGCACGGCTCCCGGAGCGCGGCCCCCTGCTCCCGGCGGGATCGCTGTCCTGACACAGCCCGACCGCATCCTGCCGGGGAGCAGGGCTGCGCCCCTCCTGCGGGACCTGGGGGACGCTGCCGCACCCCCAGGGGATCCCCACCCGCTCGGCCGCCCCCCCAGAGGCCTTACCCAGGGCAGTTTGTCTTTGCACTTCCTGGGGGCGCTGGCGGCGCTGGGATTCCCGAGCATCTTCCTGTACATCTCCGTCTCCACGTTCCTCTGGTCCGCGTGCTTCTTCACCAGCTTGGAGAGCTCGGCGTGGATGGTCTGGGGAGGACAGCGTGCCGTTATCAGCCCCGCACCATCCCTGCCTGCCAGGGAGGGGACCTGCCACCCCGCGGCACGTTCCACACCCCTGGGACGAGCAGGAAGGGCTGAGGGGGTGATGAGGCCTCATCCTGCCCCACGTCCCAGCGCCGTGGGGCTGCACCAGGGGACACTCTGTGGGTCCCTTCTGTCCTTCTCGGCTGCTCAAGCCACTCCCTGCCTGGCAGCAGGGAGCAGAGCCCAGGGCTGATGCCAGACATCAGGAAAGGGATTTTATCCTTTAATCGAGACAGGAAAGTGTCTGCCTCGAGGACAGACGTGCACCAGCTCTCCCACTTTCTGTCTGGAAGCAGGCTGGGAAAGAGGGCTTAAAACTCAGCCTGGTGTCAAGTGGGATTGCAGCAAGACCCGCAGCAAGTCCACACCTGCCCTGCCCTGCCGGGGCAGGAAAAGGCTCTGAGTGCTGCGTGGGGCCCACAGGCTCCCCAAAAGCAGCAGGAAGCACCAGGGAGCTGAGCAGGGCAGGGTGGCAGAAGGACGTTGTGGCAGCCCTGGTGGCACAGCCACGCTGTGCCCTCTGCTGGGGGACACAGCTCTGCCAGCCCGTGCCACGCTGGGGAAAGCCGCCTCCAACACGAAAATTTGGATGTCTGGAGGACAAAACACCCCTGCCTGGAGCTCCCCGGGGCTGTCACATCAGTGTCACACAACCCTCAGCACCCCGCACCGCCGCCAGAACGCTTCCAAGGGGTCAGGAGAAGGGATGTCTGGGACAGCCTGGCAGGGGGCAGGTGGAGCCCAGCATTTCTGGGGTGTTTTCAGCACCGGCAGCCGTGGCCCCTGAGTCACCCACGCCGCGCCTGGAGCGGCACCGCCACTTCCCCGGGAGCCCGGGCAGCAGCCGGGGAGGGCAGTAATTTGCTGTTCTTGTGGTTTCCCCGGACACGTCACTGCCGGGCATTTGGATTTTCCAGCCCTCTCCAATTAAAAGCTCCATCGGAACTACTGGGGAGCAGCTGCCCAGCCCAGGGACGTGCCAGGGGAATGCTTCCCAGTGCTGCTCCCTGTCCACCCTGACCTTCGGTGGGAAAGAAGGGGTTTGGGGTCCTGCTCACCCTTCCAAGGGTGCTCAGACCACTCCTGAAGGTGCTGTGGGGCCACCAAGCACCTGCTTGTGCCACATCTCACCCGTGACCTTCAGGGACTGGATGGTGACACAGATCCTGATGGTCTGGGGAAACCCCCAGGTAAAAAATGGACACAGCAGATCCAGACGAGGATTAAAGCCCATCTGGAGAGCCAAGACCCCCAGGACGACCCTGTGCAGGCAACACCTGCCTGTCTCCTCCCAGTCTCGCTCCTGCTGGGGTCATTTCCTGGCACTGGTTTTTGATTTCTCCCGAGGCTCCAGTCCTGCAGCTGATCATTAACTGACAGGAAATTCCTGACCCAGAGCTCGCCCTGCCCGGGCGCTGGACCGAGCTCTGGCTGCTCCCAGCACCCGGTGATTCACTCTCGGGGCTGCTCAGCGAGTTTGTGGGGACTCAGCTCTGCTCCACCTCCCCCAGCCACAGCACAAACTGCCCCAGCCACCTGGGGAGCCTGGAGCAGCCTGGACCCTCCCCACGGCACGGCCGCAGCAGGGATGGGCTGGCAGGGAGTCCTGTCACTGTCAGGACCAAAGGTCAACAGGGAACCTCACAGCGTGGAGATAAGGCTGGAGACCAGCCCAGCCACACTCCTCGTGCTGCATCGTTCCCCAGGCTCTGGGGGCCATTCCCAGCCTCCCTTCACAGAGCTGGGGAGAGCTCCAGGGAGTCTCATCCTCCAGGGGCAACACTGAGGTTTGTAGGGACACGAGAGAAGCAGCAGCATGCAGAACACCCCCAGCTCAGGGGGATCACGGGCAGCACACAGCTCCAGCCTACCTTGTTGGAAGGCTCCAGCTTCAACGCTGCCTTCAGGATGGGAATGGCCTCTCTGTACTCCCCCTGCTGAGCCAGCACCTGCAGGGTGACACAGGGACGGAGCAGGGATGAGGACTGTCCCTCAGCCCCCTGCCACAGCACAGAGCAGGGGCCCCCTCCTCACCTTCCCCTTGCGGAAGAGAGCCTTGATGTTCCCCGGCTGGTGCTCCAGCACGAGGTTACAGGACTTGAGAGCTGCCTTGAAATGGTCCAACTTCAGCTGCGAGGCCGCCAGGTTGTTGAGACACTTCACCTTCACGTCCAGCAGCTCGGCCTCCTCGTCCGGGCTGAAATCCACTGCGCACCCCCCGAGGCCAGGTCACAGCGGGGCCAGGGGCCCAGGCGACCCTCCCTCGGTGGGGACAGGTACCTTTGGAGCTGGAGCCCACAATCCTGAGGGCAATGTCGTAGGAGTTGATGGCCAGCACGTAATCTGCCTGCTGGTAGAAGAAGTTGCCGCGCTCCCGTTTGCGGTTGGCCAGCTGGATCTTCTCCTTCCCGCTGAGCAGCTCCAGGTCCGGCGCGTCCCGAGCCGCCAGCAGCTCCACCTCCAGCGTGAGGGACGCGTCGGGGGGGACGTCGGGGCTCCTGCACAAAGCCATGCCACCAGTGTCACCCCTCAGGTGCTGCGGGGTGTGTGGGTTTAGCACCTGGGGCGGGGGATGACGCGGGTCTCTGCCCTCGAGGTAGGACACGCTGCTCGTGGCAAGCCACAAAGCAGAGGCTGGGCAGCTGGGTCGTCACCAGGTGAGCAGGGGACAGCTTCCCCAGCCCTGTGCGGGACCACCCTGCTGCAGCTGAGGGGCTGCCAGCTCACCTGCCCTGAGCTCCGTAGCAGTACTTGGCGTCTGACACGATCAAAGCCGTCTCGCCCATCTCCAGGAGCTGCACACACAGGTCCAGAGCCTGCAGGGGACAACATGGCACCACGGAAGGGACACTGTAAGGGTTCTCCAGTTCCAACCTCCTCCAACATCTTCCACAAAACCACGTGGCTCCAAACCCCCTCTAACTCGGACAGCATCCCGGGGAGGGAGCACGAGCAAGGGCAGAGGGGCCACTTCGATCCACAAAGAGGATGTCACCGACCCCAACCCTCCCTGCGGCCCCTGAGGCGAGGTCCTGCTCCCAGGTGAGCTCCCACCCCGTGCTCACCTGCAGGACATCGCAGTCCCCCAGCGTGAAGGTGAGGGCAGGCTCCTCTTCCACCACGGTGCCATCCTCCAGCGTGGCCTTCAGGCGGATTGTCACGTCCTGGCCCTTCTGGGGACGGCTCTCCACACCCTGGCCCGCCACCAGCGTCTTCTTCTTGAGCAAACCATTCCCTGGGCACAGCAGGAGCGGAGGCGCGTCGGGACCCGGTGGGGAGGGCAAAGCCCGACCGCCCCCACCCCTGTGCGGCTCTGCCCGGCCTCCGCGGCAGCGGCAGCCCCGGGGAAGGCCGAGAAGCCCCGGAAGCGAGCAGCCTCAGCTCTCACCCAAAACATCGAGCCACTCCTCGGGGTCCCCGGCCGCGTCCCCCGCGCCCCGCTCCGGGGGCTGCGCGTCCTCCCGCGGCGGGGCCGGCGGCCGGGCCACGTCCTCCAGCGGGGGCAGCTCGCTCAGGTCATCCTCATCCTCCTCCTCCTCGTCCTCTTCCAGCACCTCGAAATCCTCCGCCGTGTCCAGCTGAGCCGCGTCCGCCGCCGCCGCCTCGGTGCCGGTGCCCGCCCGGCCCGGGGAGCCGCTCCTCGCTTCCTCCCCGCTGGACGCCATGGCGGCGGAGCAACCTGCAGCGGGGAGACAGGACGGGGATCGGGCCTGCTCTTACCGGCAGGGATGCTCCGCCGGCCCGGAGACCACCGGGACCCTCCGGGGGCGGGGGATGCGCAACGGGACAGCGGAGACTGCGGAGCGCCGAGGAAGGATCGGGCCTGGCGGGGGCGGGGGCTGGGAGGGATGGGGAGGGATCTGTCCCGGTGGGATCGGGGGGGGGGGTCGCGACCCCGGCCCGGTACCGTGGGGGGGGGGCGGCCCCGCGCCCCCCGCCCTCCCCACGTGACCGCCGCGCGCCCCCCGCCGCTCCCACCTGGCCCGCGAACGCGCGGGCTCAGGCCCCGCCCCCCTTGCTCCTATTGGTCCGGCACCGCCCACCGCGCGACGCCATTGGGCGGGGAGCACGCTCGTCAGCCGCGCGCCCGCTCGCCCCCCCGACGCCTTAAAGGGGCCGCCACCAGCGCGGCCGCCCGGGCGCGGCGGGCAGCGGGGCCGGGGGCGCGGCGCCGGTACCGGAGAGGCTCCGTGATGCCCGCAAGGGTCGCAACTCTCTCGGCCGGCCGGTCTCCGGGACTTCCGGCTCGGCGCGGTGACGCCGCGGGGTCGCGCCCCACGTGACTGCACACCCGGAAGCGGCGCGGAGCGGCCGCCGGTGCTGCCCCCGGTACCGCTCCCGCTCCCGTCATGTGAAGCGGCGGGACGGGCTCCCGCAGGTGCGCGGGCATTGCTGGCGGGAGGCCCCGGGGACGCCACTGTACGCCCAGGCCCCCCTGTGCCCGAGGGGCTGGCGGCGCTACCGGGGGCGGCGGGCGGACAGGGGATACCCCCGGTACCGGCGTGCGGGGCCGCCCCGGGAGGGGGCACGGCGGCGGGGTACCCGGTACTGGGTGCACGGCAGGGCGGAGGAGGTCCCGCTATCACGGAGGGAGGGGAAGGGGAGGGTCTCCGTTACCGGCACCGGGGGCTCCGGTCCCCCGGGCTGAGCCGCCGCCGCGGTCCCGCAGGTGACGATGGAGCCCACGGCCTCGCAGGTGTTCTGCGGGCGGGTGCTGGGCATGGTCAACGCCGAGGACGTCAACGCCATCATCCTGGCCCAGAAAAACATGTGAGTCCCGGGGGGGAGCGGCCGGTGGGAAAGCCGGCACCGGCACCGGGAGCCTCCCGGGATCTTTGCCGAGCTCCGCGCGCCTCCCCCGCGCAGGTTGGATCGGTTTGAGAAGACCAACGAGATGCTGCTCAACTTCAACAACCTGTCCAGCGTGCGCATGCAGCAGATGAGCGAGCGCTTCCTGCACCACACCAGGACCCTGGTGGAGATGAAGAAGGACCTGGACAGCATCTTCCGCAGGATCCGGTGGGAAACGGGCTGGGAACGGCCCGGGAGGTGCCCGGGGGGGTGGGGGGTGCTGCAGCAGGGCACAGGTTGGAGTTTGGGGGGCTACGAGAAGGAGGATCTGTTGGGGAAGGGAAAATATTTGATGGAGCGGAGGTGGGAGCTTTGGGTTTCCGTGATCCTGCTCAGCGTGGGATGGGCTCTGCTGCCGCGGGAGCTGCTCGGGGTGCTCACGGAATGGGGGATTCACACCCCGTGGGGTGGGTGTGCTGGGGGTTTGGGGTGGGAACCCCTCAGCCTCGGGGTTGGTTTGCACCGCGCAGGGAGCCGTGGGGCAGCTCAGCCCCGGATCCCCGAGCTCCCCACGGACTGGGATCGTTCTCTCCTCCCCAGCACGCTCAAAGGGAAGCTGGCAAAGCAGTACCCGGAGGCTTTCAGCAGTGAGTGATTCCTGACACGCGGATCCACGGAGTCCTGCAATGGTTTGGGATGGGGGGGACCTCAAAGCCCACCCAGTGCCACCCCTGCCGTGGCAGGGACACCTTCCACTGTCCCAGGCTGCTCCAAGCCCTGTCCAGCCTGGCCTTGGGCACTGCCAGGGATCCAGGGGCAGCCCCAGCTGCTCTGGGCACCCTGTGCCAGGGCCTGCCCACCCTGCCAGGGAGGAATTCCTTCCCAAAATCCCATCCATCCCATCCATCCCTGCCCTCTGGCAGTGGGAAGCCATTCCCCTTGTCCTGACACTCCACGCTGTTTTCCTCCTGTGGGAAGAGTCTCTGTTCCTAAGAACACGTGAGACATCCCTCAGGAATCAAAGCCCATGTGCTGGCCCGTGGACCCCCTAAAAACCCCGAAAACTCCTTCATTCCATTGGACCCGCTTGCAAGAAATTGCAAACACCCCCTAATTCACTCGCTGGGTTTTTTTAACCCCTGCTACAGCCACAGTCAGAGAGAACCCCTCTCCTGCTGCCCCACCACAAACCCTAACACCTCCCTGTTCCCTCTCAGACATCCACGAGTCCCCCATCCTGGAGGACGACGACGACTTCGACCCCGTCCCCAAGAGCACCACGACCACCATCGCTACCTCGGAGCAGAGCACGGAGTCCTGCGACACCAGCCCCGACGTCATCTCCCCCACCACCAGCCAGGACTTCGAGGATTTATCCCAGGGCCAGTACGACGGGCCGGCCGTGAACGGACAGAGTCTCACAGACGAGGACACGGCCGACGGCCTGGACTAGGAGCCCCGTGCTGCCCCTGCGGAACTTTCTATCCTGTATTTATAGATTTGTGTGTCGCTCTTCTGGGGTTGGGGTTTTGGTTTTGGTTTTTTTTGGGTTTTTTTCTCTCTTGGGAAGAGGGAAGCCAAGGCTGGGAGAAGCTGAGGGAGGAAGGCGCTGCCCTGGTGCCTCCAAGCCGCCGCTGAGGTGTAAAGCCACGCTCGCTCCAGGGGGAATCAGTAAATCCTGGGTTGGAAATGCCTCTTGTCCTCCCTCGTTGCTGCGCTCAGGAGAGCAGCTAGACTGCGCTGTCGATTTTTTGGTGCAGAAAAGCCGTTTTTGGGGCACGGACGTTTATGTTTTATAAGAAACATTGTCTCTCCCAGCTCTGCCAGGGGTGTGTGCCTGCTGCCGATGGACTTGTGCTGGCTGAGCTCTCTGCTGGGATGAGCCGGAGCCGTGTTTCCCCTCGGTTCTCACACCCTCACACGGTGCTGCTGTGGCTCCACAGGCAGCCTCGCAGGAGCAGGAGCCATCCAGATCTTTCTTTTCCACCAGCATTGGGGTGTGATGGGGGAACTGCTTGGGTTTGGGGTCCTGAAGGCCTGGGAGGGGATGAGAGGAAAGTGGGGCACTGGAGGACTGTTCCTGGGGGTGATCCTGGAGCTGTGGGACCATCATGGGCTTGTGGAGCCAGCATGGGGATGGTTCCTGGCACTCTGGGGCTGGTCCTGGGTCCAGTCCTGTGGCCATGGGCTCAGTGTGGGGCCGGTCCCAGGGCTGTGGGGGCAGTGTAGGGTTTGGGGGCCGGTTCCAGGGGCTATAGGGTCAGTGTTGGGTTTGGGGGGTCAGTCCCAGGGGCAGTGTCAGGTTTGGGGTCAATCCCAGGGGCAGTGTCGGGTTTGGGGGGTCAGTCCCAGAGGCAGTGTCGGGTTTGGGGGCCTGTCCCAGGGGCAGTGTTGGGTTTGGGGGTCAGTCCCAGGGGCAGTGTCGGGTTTGGGGGTCAGTCCCAGGGGCTATAGAGTCAGTGTTGGGTTTGGGGGGTCAGTCCCAGGGGCAGTGTCGGGTTTGGGGGGGTCAGTCCCAGGGGCAGTGTCGGGTTTGGGGGTCAGTCCCAGGGGCTATAGGGTCAGTGTTGGGTTTGGGGGGTCAGTCCCAGGGGCAGTGTCGGGTTTGGGGGGGTCAGTCCCAGGGGCAGTGTCGGGTTTGGGGGTCGGTCCTGGGCCGTGTGATCGGGGTCAGTCTGGTTCCAGCTCCGTACAGACGCTCCCGTGCCCTGTCCCGCGGTGCCGGTGTCACCCCGGCAGTGACGGAGCCGTCTGGGGCGGTACCGGGGCTGTGGCGGGGCGGTACCGGAGCGGTGCCGGTGTCACCCCGGCAGTGACGGAGTTGTCTGGGGCTGTACCGGGGCTGTACCGGGGCGGTACCCGCGCTCTCCCCGGCAGTGACGGAGCTGTCTCGGGGCTGTCTGGGGCGGTACCGGGGCGGTGCCGTGCTCCCCCGGCAGTGACGGAGCTGTCTGGGGCGGTACCGGGGCTGTCTGGGGCGGTACCGGGGCTGTCTCGGGGCGGTACCGGGGCTGTCTGGGGCGGTACCGGGGCTGTCTCGGGGCGGTACCCGTGCTCCCCCGGCAGTGACGGAGCTGTCTCGGGGCTGTACCGGGGCTGTGCCGTGCTCCCCCGGCGGTGACGGAGCTGTCTGGGGCGGTACCCGTGCTCCCCCGGCAGTGACGGAGCTGTCTCGGGGCTGTACCGGGCGGTACCGGGGCCGTCTCGGGGCTGTACCCGTGCTTCCCCGGCAGTGACGGAGCTGTCTGGGGCGGTACCGGGGCGGTACCGGGGCTGTCTGGGGCGGTACCCGTGCTCCCCCGGCAGTGACGCCGCCGCGGTTCCGGTCCCGCCTCCTTTCCCTCAGCAGCGAGGCCGCGGGTGCGCGCGGTGCGGGACCGGAGCGGGCCCGGGCCCCGGGGCGGGGGGCCTGGATCCCCTGAGGGGCCGGTGGATCCCGGGACGGGGGCTTGGGACCCGGGGAGCGGGGGCTGGATCGTGGAACGGGGGCTGAACCCCGGGAGGGGCCCTGGGTCCCCGGGGACGGGACCGGATCCCGCGGGAAGGCCCCGAAACCCGGGATGGGGCTGGATCCCGGGAGGGGTGCTCTGGAACGGGGCTTTAAGGGGTTTTGAGAGGCCGGGGAGCGGCGGGGCCCTGTCGGGGGCGGGACGCGGCCACAACGGGCCCGGCCCGGGGTGACGCGGCCGCCGCTGCCGCAGGTGACACGGTGCCAAGATGCAGATCTTCGTGAAAACCCTCACGGGCAAAACCATCACCCTCGAGGTGGAGCCCAATGACACCATCGAGAACGTGAAAGCCAAGATCCAGGACAAGGAAGGTACTGGCGGGGCCGGCAGTAGCGGGGTGGCCCCGCGGGGGTCCCCCGGTGTCCCCCCGGTGTCCCCACCGCGGTGATTGTGTCCCGCAGGGATCCCCCCCGACCAGCAGCGCCTGATCTTCGCGGGGAAGCAGCTGGAGGATGGCCGCACCCTCGCAGACTACAACATCCAGAAAGGTGCTTTTGGGGGGGGGCGTTTTTCGGGGTGCCAGCTGCTCCTTTCCCCCGGTGTGACACCGATCTGTCCTCGCAGAGTCCACCCTGCACCTGGTGCTGCGCCTGCGAGGGGGAATCATCGAGCCCTCCCTGCGCCAGCTGGCCCAGAAGTACAACTGCGACAAGATGATCTGCCGCAAGTACGTCCCCGTGTCCCCTCCCCATGTCCCCTCACCCCTTCCTGCAGCCCCCCCTGCTCCCGGAGCCCCTCCCCGGGGACACGGGGCTCCGCTGACCTGTCCCCCCCAGGTGCTACGCCCGCCTGCACCCCCGCGCCGTCAACTGCCGCAAGAAGAAGTGTGGGCACACCAACAACCTGCGCCCCAAGAAGAAGGTCAAGTAGAGCCCCCAGTCCTGCCTGTCCTGGTCAATAAAGTGTTGCAACGCTCAGCCCCGTTTCTGGTGGTTTTTAACCCAAGTTGTGGTTTCCAGTGGACGGGGGCAGTGCTGGAGGGTGGGGGACAGGGAGGGACGGAGGTGGTGGTGCTGGGGGGCAGTGCCTGGGCCAGCACCGGGACCCCCCTGCCCACCCACAGGGACCCCCGGCCACGTGCACACAGCAGCTGGACACTGGGACCCGGCCAGGACCAGGACCGCACACAAACCCCCCCGTTCCTGCACCGGGGCCCCCCAGCCATGGGGGGTGACTGTCCCCAGGACCCCCCAGACGCCCCTGCTCATGCACGGGGAGTGCTCTGGTCACTTCTGCGGGGTCTGGATGGACACTGCGCCCCCCTGCCCACCTGCTGGGACCCCCGGCCAGGCGTGCCTGGGACCGGCTCCGTCCTGGGCTCTCCCTGTCCGGCAGCAAACCCACCGGGAGCCCCGGCCGCGTGTCCAGGCACCGGGACCCGCTGCTCACGGAGCGGCCCGGAGCCCCCGCTGCGTCCCGCTGCCCACCCACCGGGACCGCCGGCGGCTCGCTCGCAGCACGGACGCTGCACGGAGCAGCCCGGGGAGCCGGGGCAGGGCACCGGGAGTGGCGGCGCTGCCGCTCGGTGCCTGCAGGTGGCGGCGGAACCGCGCTCCGCCCCGCGGGCCCCGGGCCTGCGCCGTGCGGCCGGGCCGGGCCATGGTGAGCGGCACCGGGAGCGGGACGGTACCGGGAGCGGCCCCCGGGGGACGGGAGGGGCGGCCCGGCAGCGAGCGGCTCCGTGCGCGGGTGGGCACGGGGGAGTCGTGGATGGGGGGTCCCGGTGCCCGTCTGTGTTCTGAACCGGGGGGGTCCCGGTGCGGTCCGTGACACGTGGCCGGGGGGCTCCCGGTGCGTTTGCAGCGGGGTGGGGACATCCCGGGGCCGGGGGGGTTCCGGTGCCCGTCTGGGTTGTGTGAGCATGGCCGGGGGTCCCGGTGTACACAGAGAGGGGTCCCGACGCACGCGTGGACGGGATGGGGGTCCCGGTGCCCTTCGGTATCGCGGGCACGTGTCGGGGGGTCCCGGTGTCAGTCCGGTTCGTGCACCAGTGGCCTGGGGGCCCGGGGGGTGGGCAGGGGGATATGAGGGGGTCCCGGTGCGTGACGGGGGGCTCCCGGTGCCGGTGCTGGGCTCAGCTCAAGCACCGTGGCCAGAACCCACCCGGGACCCCCGGAACCAGTGCTGGGCGAGGACGCAGCCCTGGGGTGATGCCCCTGGGCGGTACCGCCTCTGCCCGGAGCCCGTTACCGGGCCACCGGTGCCACCGCGTCCCCCAGCGCCCCGTCCCCTTGTGTCCCGCAGACGGGCGAGGCCGTGCGGGAGCTGCTGCAGCGGCTGCGGGCGCTGCAGAGCGAGCGGGTCGAGACGTACCGGCTCTTCGAGGAGTGAGTACCGGCACCGGCACCGGCACCCCCGCGGGGACGGGCCCCCGGGGGGCGGGACACGGGGCACCCCCAGCAGGGAACCGGATCCCCCATCCCGATTATTTTGCATCCTGTTGGGACGGGGCCATGGGGATGGCTGATGAGCTCCAGCTGGCAGCGGGGCTCTGCGCCGGACACCTGAATCTTATTTGAGCATCCAGCAGATGATGCACTTCCAGGGATGCAGGGCTGAGAGTGTAAAGGATGAAAAAACCCAAACCCCCACAAAAAGCAGTTTCCAAGCCTGTCCCGTGTGAGGGGTGAGGCCGCCTGGTCATGCTGCCAAATCCAGGCAGGAACAGGCAGCAAAACCCTGCTGGTGCTGCCTGTGGTGGGCGGCAAAGGGGGCTCAGCTCCAGGATGGGCACCCCAGTGCGGTGACAGTGGCTTCTCCCCCCTGACCTGTCCGCAGGGGCCACCGGGCGTACCTGAGCAGTGCCCCCCACTATGACTTCCCGCGGTACCGGCAGCTGGTGCACGAGGTCACGGTGGCCTTCAGCGGCATCTCCCGGGAGGTGCTGGCCATCGCCGGGCGCCTGCGGGACGAGCTCGGCCGCCCCGAGCTGGCCCAGCACCTGGCCCGGCTCCAGGAACGGGAGCAGGAGAAGCTGCAGCTGGTGGGTGCTGGGCTGGGCTGGGGAGGGGGTCCCTGGGGCTGCTTTGGGGGGTCTCAGCTCCCCCGGTGTCCCCCCGCAGACGGCGCAGCTGCAGCTGGCCCGGCAGCAGGCACAGGACCAGCCCGAGGTGGATGCCCATCAGCAGGAGGTGCAGGAGCTCAAGCACAAGTAGGTGGTGGCTTTGCTGCTGTCCCCCCTCCTTTTGGGAAGGCAGCATCCCCCTAGCCCAGAACCCCCACTGCCATCCCCTTCTGCCCCTGTTTTGGGGTGGCAGCCCCTCCCCGGCCCGCAGGATCCAGGAGCGCCCCGAGTTGGAAGGGACGCGCACGGATCACGGAGTCCGGGCCAGGAGCCCCTTCCCTGCCTCTCCCCGCCCTCCCTCCGGCCCAGGGGGGCCCAGATGGTGCCTTCGGGGTCTGGCGGCGCTGCGTGGCCGCGTCCCCTCGGCCTCCCCAGGCTGAGTGTTTCATAAACAGCGCGGGGAAGGCGAGGCGGCCCACATAATACGCTCCATATGGGCTTTATTTATAGTTTCCATCCGCTCTCGTAGGCTAATTAAAACCATTGAGGCAATCAGCGAAATTCTCCAGGACCTTAAGTACGATTCGGAAGAAGTTGAGTGATGGGTGTCCCCGTGGGAACGGCTGGAGGGGCCGGCCTGCTGGAACGGGGGCCCCGCTCATCCCCCACCCGCTCCCGGTGCACCTTAGCAAGGTGGGCATCATCCTCCGGGCCCCTTTTCTGCAGCACAGGCTGGAAGGGGTGGAGAAGCTCCCTCTGGGACAAGAGGGGTCCCCCTAAATCCTGAGTACCCCTCAGCAGAGGGGTCTTGTGTGGAGCTGGTTCCTCTCCCTGGCTGTGCCGGGGCTGTGCCAAAGGCAAACTACACCCTGCAGTGCCAAGGGGCTGCCAAGCCGGGCCTCCGTCGAGCTGGGCACTGTCCCTGCTGCCAGCTGGAGTCCCATGGGCAGCAGCCCCCCCAAAACACATCGTGGAGACCGGCTGTGCCCCCAGCCCCGCTGCAGCTCCGGTGCTCCACCAGCGCTTTTTCTACGGTCACCCCAAATAAACCTGTCCCCACGGAGCTGGCCTGAGTGGTGTGATCTCTAGGGTTGGTGTGGCCCCCGCTGCCCCAGTGCCGCCCCCTCCACCTTGGCTCAGTCCCCTGGGAGCCCCGGGATGGGGTGACAAGGGCCACGGGCCCCATTTGGCTGCCCGCTGCATCCCCGTCCCCGCGCAGCGCTGCCGCTCCGCTGACGCAGACCCCGGTGGGGTTTCAGAGGTTTATTGGCATTAAGCTTAAATCTGTTCCTAATTGACTGAAATGGAACCAAAATAAGGCTGGTTTGAATCAAAACCAGAGCAGGCGCTGGGCAAACCCCAGCAGCCTCCAATCAGCCCGCGTGGCTCCCTGGGGACGGACCCCTCCGTGCACTCGCACGTGGGACCCTGGTGAGAAAAAGGCCAAAATCGCTTCCCGGGGGGGGCGGGGAACTGCAGCGAGGCTGGGGTCACCCGGGAAGCCCCCGCCGCCCCTTTCATCCCAGAGGCTGCCCCGGCTGGCGGAGCCAAGCCTCCGTGCCTCCCCCGGCCGGGCAAGGCCGGGGGGTCCCCTCGCTGCCGCAGGGCCGGGGTCCCACCGAGCCCCCGGGGCTGGGCCAGCCCGGCCCCCCAACCTCACCCCACCCCGTTCCCCAGGGCTGCGGGGCCGCGCTGCGCCCCGGCCGCCTCCCAGCTCCCCCGCGGCGGGGCCGGGGCGGGCGCGGGCGGTCCCGGGTGGGCGCCGGGCGCCCCGTCCCATCCTGCCGGCGCTCGGTCCCCCGCGGGCTACAGCTTATCGCCGGGAAGAACCTGCGGAGAGGAGCAGAGCCCCGCGTCGCCCCGGGGTCGGCGTCACCCCCCAGCATCCCTGGGGTGGGGGGGTCACCCCGCGTCCCCCCCCCACCCCCCGTCCCCACCCAGCCGGGGAGGAGAAGAAGTGCGAAAGGCTCCTTACCTACCTGGTTGCGTGTTTTGTGCGATTTCTGCAGCCACACGCGCCACTGGTCGTAGAGTTTGATGCCGAGGTTGGAGCAGCCGTAGGCGTGTTTCTTCACCCACCCGAAAAACTGCTTCAGCTCCCGCCGCAGCGTCGTGTTCTGCTCGCCCCCTTTGGGGTCGCAGCCCCCCGCCACTCGCTCTGCGGGGACAAGGGGCTCGGTGGCACATGGGGGGACGCGCCTCGACCCCCCATCGCCGCCGTGCCGTGAATGAGGAGGGCCGGGAGGAACACGAGAGGAACACGAGAGGAACACGAGCTGGTTTTGGCTCCCGGCTGGGAGAGCCGAGCTCCAAATTGGCTCCTTTTCAAGAAGTCCAGGTGCCGGGCACGGAGCGGGGAAGGGCCCCCGCACGTCCCCCGGTGCGCGGGGAGGGCAGCGCGGCACCGGCGGCACTCACCGCTGCGGGGCGTGGAGGCGGCCGTGGGGTTGCTCCAGTCGCTCCAGATTCCCGCTTTCTTGGAGCCGTAGATGCTGAAGGGATTACAGCGCACCTGGACGAAGTAGACGGTGCCGGGGCGCAGGCCGGCCAGGCGACAGGAGGTCTGGTTGCCCACGTCGTCCACCACCTGCGGAGGGACGAGATGGGAGCAGCCGGACCCGCGGCCACCCCGCGCCGTCCCCCGGCACCGGCGGCGCCCACCCACCTTCCACTCGGAGCTGTCCTCCACCCGGTATTGGATCTGGTACTTGGCTTGGAAGAGGAAATCCTTGAGGGCCGGCGGGGAGCTCCAGCGCACGCTCAGCTGGTCCTCCAGGTCGCCCACCCTGCTGACGTGCACGTCGGACGGAGGGTCCGTGGTGACTGCGGGGACAGGGCAGGGCTGGCGGGGACAGCGGGGCAGCGCCGCGGGGCCGCGAGGGTTAAGGAGCCGCGGATGCACAAGCCGCTCGGAGCAAAGAGCCTACCTAATTCGATTAGGAGCAATTCTGCTCGCGTATCGCCCATTTCCTGCTGCCCCCCCCCGCCCCAGCCCGGCGCGGGCCCTCCCCGCGAGGTCACCGGCACGGCGGTGACACGGTGGCGGTGGCGTGGCTCACCCACGTCGAGGATGTCCAGCATGACCACGTCGGACACGGCCACCCCCAGGCGGTTGGACGCCTCCACCCAGATCTCGTAGGGCGTGAAGAGCGCCAGGTCCTTGGGGATGTGGCAGGAGTAGGTGCCGGCCGTGTGGTATTCCTGGCAGGTGTTGTCCTGGCCGTACCACCTGCGGGCAGGTGATGGGTGAGGTGCTGGCACCGCTCCCCCGTCCCCGGGGTGCTCCCGTGGGTCGCTTTTTGGTTTCTCCACGCTGCCAGAATTGGGGGACCGGCCTCGTGGTTCACTCAGGGATTCCCAGCCCGAGCAGGCCCGCAGCAGCTTCTCCTCACTCTCCCCAGCTCCACGAGGAAACTCATCCCAGCAGCACCACCCCAAGCAGGGGCCAGCCAGGAGCTGCCCCTTCCCTGTTCCCCATTAAATCCCACTCCGACGTTTTTAACAACCACAGGGATGAAGGCGAGCCCCACCTGCGCTTGTACTTGAGGGTGTAGTTGGTGTGCAGGAAGGTCTCCCCTTCTGTCCCTGGCGCCCACTTGCAGGTCAGGTCCTTCATGTTTTTGGACCAGCAAGTGATGTTGACTGGTTTTTCTGGAGGTACTGGGAGAGACAAAAACCAAAGAACGAGAGGTTCCAGAGCTGTTGTTTTTTCCAGCCACGGAGACACAAACCCCAAATCCAAGCTGCGTTCCCAGCTGAGCCTCTGTATTCCCGGGAATGCGTAGCGACCCAAAAAACAAACCCAGGCTGCATTCCCCGTTCCGATTCCATATTCCAGGGACGTGGCATCGGCCTTAAAATAGCCCGAGATAAAATCTTACGATTATTGGTTCGGACAAGCGCGTTTTAACCGAGGCTTTGCCGAAGCAGCCTCTCAGCTGCGGGCGGGTCAGGGCTCCACCAGAGCAGCTCCTGGCACGCTTTGCTGAGAACCAGGACGCTGATTCCTCCATGGGGAACCCCGGCTTCTCTCCCATGGGGGAGGCACATCCCGGTGCTGGCCAGACCCCGTACAGAGCGGCTGGGCCCTGGCACAGAGTGACCAGACTCTGGCACAGAGTGACCAGGCCCCGGTACAGAGTGACCAGACCATGGTACAGAGTGACCAGACTCTGGCACAGAGTGACCAGACCTCAGCACAGAGTGACCAGACCCCAGTACAGAGTGACCAGACCTCAGTATAGAATGACCAGACCCCAGCACAGAGCATCCAAACCCCGGCACAGAGCAGCCAGACCCCGGCACAGAGCAGCCAGACCCCGGCACAGAGTGACCAAACCCCGGCACAGAGCACCCAGACCCTGGCACAGAGCACCCAGACCCCGGCACAGAGCACCCAGACCCCGGCACAGAGCACCCAAACCCTGGTACAGAGCAGCCAGACCCTGGCACAGAGTGACCAAACCCTGGCACAGAGCAGCCAGACCCCAGCACAGAGCAGCCAGACCCTGGCACAGAGCAGCCAGACCCCGGCACGGAGCATCCAAACCGCAGCACAGAGCAGCCAAACTCTGGCACAGAGTGACCAAACCCTGGCACAGAGTGACCAAACCCCAGCACGGAGCACCCAGACCCCGGCACGGAGCACCCAGACCCCAGCACGCCGCGGCAGCACCGACGTACGTCCAACATAAAGGCAGGAGCCGGCCAGGATGCCCCCGTCTCTGCTGTGGCACACCAGGTTGTCCCCCGACTGCTGCCTGGAGCCGTTGAGGCGGGCCAGGGCCACGCTGAGCGTGGAGGGGCCCAGGGCGGCGTAGGAGGCGGCCGGGAGGCGCCGCCCGTTCAGCGTCCAGTACAGGTCCTCGGCTTTCAGCGGAAAGTCCGGGCTGACCGTGCACGTGGCGACCAGCGAGGAGCCGATCAGCAGCGTGGGGTCCTGCGGGGAGATCACCGCGGGGTCTGCAGCCGAGAGACACAGAGCGAGGGGGAGAGCGGTTAGGGGGGGTTTGGTGTGGAGCTGACGAGGTCGGAGCTGTCTGAGTGTGTCTTGTGCCTGTTTAAATATGGTTTGTATCTGGTTTGCATTGGTTTCAACGCCTCGATGTCTCTTCTGTATTCGTTTAAATGCGTTTTATATCTGTTTAAGCGCATCGTTTTGCTATTTTACATCAATTTAAGTCATCGCGCCTATATCAATTTAAATCATCATCTATGTTTTGTGTTAATTTAAATACGTTGTTTAGCTGTTTTACATCGATGTAAATCATCACAAGCCTATGCTGATTTAAATCACATATCTATTTTATATAGGTTTAAATCATCACATATCTATTTTGTACCAATTTAACACACTGGTTTCCATTTTGCATCCATTTAAAGACACTGGTTTCTATTTTACATTGGTATAAATGTGTTTCATATCTATTCTTTACTTCTGCACATTTTATATCTTTTATATCTATTTAAATAGTTTTTGTATCTCTTCCATATCTCAGCGCACACCTACTTTTTATCTATTTAAATACACTTTACACCTACTTTTATATCTACATACATTTTATATCTAAACACATTTAATATCTATTTTTACATCCACATCTATTTTAGAACTTTTAAAATACTTTTCATATCCGCTTTTTATCTTTTTTTTCCCCAGGGCTGGGGCGGGGCTGGGTCGCAGCTTCGGAAGTTTTTCTGCGACAAAAGGATTTAAAAAAAAAAAAAGAAAATTCGAGGGGATTTTCCCCCTCCCCCCTTTTCCAGCACTGCCGAGGTCCGGCATTTCCCCCTGGATGCCTCCCCCCGGGCTGGGAAGCGCTTCCAAGAGCTCCCTCCTCATCCTCCCCGTGAGCTCCCACATCCCGAGGGTGCCGCGGGCTGGGGGAGCCGCTCCGCCGGGGGAAATTCCCACCGCGGTTCCTGCCGGGGCCCCTCCCGGCTCTCCCGGCCCCGCCGCGGGGTGTTCCGTGTCCGTCAGCCCTTATCGGCTCCATCCGCACGCGCCGGGCTAATGACATCCCAAATTACCTCCCGGAAAGTGCCGCGACCTCCCCGCCCCTCCGACCCGCCGGCCCCGCTCGGCTTTCAGCGCCCGCCGCCCGCCGCGGCTCCCCCGCGGCCACCCCAAAAACCCCCGGCCCGCCGAAGAGGGGCGAGGGGTCCCCCCACCCTCCGCAATCAGCGCTGCGAAATGCTCATCAGCCCGGGGAGCCTTAATTAGGAATCGCCGCCGTGCTCGGGGGATGCCGGCGAGGGGGGAGGAAGAAAATCCAGCGGGGAGAAGCAGCCTGGGGTACCCCGAAAACCCACGGGCTGGTGCCAGGCACCCCGCGGTGCCCCGAGCTCCCCTGGATGGGTACCGGGTACCCCCAAACACGGCCGGGATGGTGCTGGGTACCCCGGGACACCCCGAGCACCCCTGGATGGGTACCGGGTACCCCCAAACACGCCCGGGATGGTGCTGGGTACCCCCAAACACCCCGAGTACCCACGGATGGTGATGGATCCATGCCACCCCCCGGGACAAGCCCTTCCCAAGGCCAGCCAGGCCTCTGGAAATCTCATCCCCCCTCTCTGCCCACCCCGCTCACCCCGGCACGAGCCGAGCCCGGGGCTGCTGCGGCTCCGCCGATCACAGAGCAGCACTCCGAGCCCTGATTCCCCTCAACCTTTATCTAAACAGCCCCAGAAACTCACACGAGCGCCGTAAACCAGACACGTTTCCCATCCTCCGAGCAGGACCCTCTCTGGAGGGGCCAATTTTCTCTCTCTCTGTATTTTTTTTCCCCTGGATTTTGGGTTTTTTTCCCTCCTCCAAGCAGGAGCCTCTGGAGAGGCCAATTATATACATATATATATTGTATTTTTTTCCCCCTGGAATTGTTTTCCCCCCTCGGCACGGCCGCAGCGCCGAACATGTGTTTTAAAAGGGAAAAGTGTGAAGTTTTCCGATCGGAGAGGAAAGGGCCGGAGAGACGCAGGCAGGCTGTGGAATGTGCAAGTTGCAACGAAAATACCTGCTCGGGGGTTTTATGGCTTCTCTATTGCAAAAAAAAAAAATGCTGATCAGGTGCTAAGTAATGCTATAAAGTAAAACCACATTTCCAAGGTGTCGGGAACGTTTATGCTTTTCTTCCGAAGGGCCGGATTTCATTTTAGTTTTATATCGGAGTTTTAAGGGGTTGGCAAAGAAAAAAAGGGGGGAGGAAAAAAAAAAAAGAAAAAAAAGCTCCGATAAGTGTCAGAGATCACGCAGTTAAAAAAGATTTATTGAGCTGTGCAGGGGGTTAAAGGAAAATAGAAATAATTGCCCTGAAGAACAAAAGGGAATTTGGGAAGCTCTGAATTCCACAGGAAAAATAAAATTAAATATATATGTGTAGTTCGAGCTCTTCTAAAACTCGAGCAGCGAGGTTTGCGGGCAGACACGGTGCCCAAAAACGCTTCATCCCTCTTTCCTACTCCGCTCTCCAGTCTTTTCTCCCCCTTTCTCATCCCCGACTGGCATTTCTCGTGCCCATCCCTGGGCTCGAGGAGGGATTTATAAAAAGCCCAGGCATTCCAGCGCGGCCGAGCTGCACCGAGGGGAAACTTTCGCTCTCTAAAAGGAGATTTGGCTTCGCCTTCGCCAGCGCCGCACGTCGAGGGGCCGCGGGGCCAGCGCTGCCCCGGACCCCCGTGGGGAGGGGGCAAATGGGGGTCCGGGGGGGACCCCGGCCGGTCGGGAGGAGGAAGGTGCGGGCTCAGCCCCACCGAGGGTCCGGCCGCGGCCTCGCGGCGTTCCCAGCGGGATCAGCCCCTCCGGGCACCGGGGCGGGCACCGGGAGCCACCGCGACCGGCCGCTCTCGCTCAGGGCCCCTAAAGGGATTTTTGGAGCGTTCCTTCTCCCCGCCCGATCGCTGCAGCAGCTCCTGCCCCAATTAGCGCCCTCGGGACTCCCCGTGAAGGACGGGCTTGGGTCAGGGGTCCGCGGCGGCGGCCGGGGAGGGGGCGCGGGAGCTGCCGGGCGAGCGGTGCCGTTTCTGGCGGGTCCCGTTCGCGCGTCGGAGCGGAGAACATCCATCGCCTTGAGAAATTCCCATCATAGGGAGGAAGCCAAACTTCCTGCTGCGGGAGCGGGGAGCGGGGAGCGGGACTCGCCCTCCCGGGCTCGGGCCGCGGCGCAGGCAGCGGCACGGGACGGGACGGGACGGGACGGGACGGGGGATCCGTCGGGTTTAGGGCTCTGTGGGGAAGGGGGGATCCCTCCCCCGTGTGTCCCCCCACGGCCGGGGGGACCCCGATCCCCGCGGGGCTGCGGCCGCAGGTGGCACCTCCCGGACCTGCCACCGCCGGGTGGGGCCCCCAAACTGGGCATCACCGAGGGGCCCCCAGGGGGAATTTTTTTTGGGGGGGGGTCGTTGTTTTCCGTGGGGCGGAGAGGGAGATCCTGGTTGTTCGGGGTGGGAAAAGGGGATTCATTGTTCTCTGGGATGGGGGGGCGGCTCTCCGGGGGGAAGGGGGGACCCCGCTGCTCTCGGCGAGGGGAGGGGGGGTCTCAGAGGCTTTGGGGGGGACAGAGGGGGGCGATGGCTCCCGGAGGTGCGAGGGGGTCGCGTGGGGAAGGGGGTCGCTATTGTTCTCCGGGCGGAGGCCGGGGGTTTCCATTGTCCTGGGTGGGGAATGGAGCCGCATTGTTCTGCGGGAGGGGGGGCCGCACGGCGGGGAGGGGGGGCAGGGGGGGATCGGCCCTTCTCGGGGTCCCCCTTCTCCGTGGGCAGAGGGAGCCCTCGCTCTTCCGGGAGAGGGGGGCTCTCCTCGCTGCTCTCGGGGATGGGGGGCAGCACAAAAAAGGTTCCTCTATTGTTCTCGGCGGGGAAGGGGCGGGGGGGGTCCCGGCGGGGCCGCGGGGACGGGGATCCCGGCTGCCTGTCGGGAGGGGATGGGGGGTCCCGGCCGCCCCGCGCGGGGGGGTCCCCGCCCTCCTCCGCAGCAGGCGAAGCGCAGCCCCGAGGTGCGCCCGGCGGTGCCCCCGCCGCGCCCGGGACCGCTCCGCATCCCGGCGCCGGGGGGGACGCGGCACACCGAGAGGAACGGGCGGCCCCGGGGGGCTCCGCGTCCCGCCGCCGGTGGGGGGGAACGGGACACGCGGAAAGGAGCGGGGGAACCTCGGGGGGCTCCGCACGCCGGGGCCGGAGCCGGACGGGGCAGCCCCGGGGGGCTCCGCGCAGCGCCCGCGTGGCCCCGACGGGACCCCCGCCCGCCCCGCGCCCACCTTGCGGGAGCCGCCCGGAGCTGCCGGTACTCACAGGAGAGCGGGTCGGCGCGGGGCAGGCGCGGGCAGAGCAGGAGCAGCAGCGGGAGCATCGGGAGCGGCGGCGGCGGCGGCATGGCCTGCTCCGGTGCCCGTCGGTGCCCGGGGCGGCGGAGCGCACCGGCACGTCCGGGGAAGTCCCGAGCAAGTCTGAGCAACCCCCCGGTTACCAAAGCCCCAACTGCCGCCCTGGCCCCGCCCCGGGACCGCCCCCGGGGGGGCAGAAAGCCACCGGCCCCGCCACCCCCCCCAACATCATCCCGCTCCGGTACCGGCCACGGGGCAGACCCCGGGAGCGGCCCCGGGACTGGCCCCCGCCCGGTGCCCGCTGCCGCCGCGGGATGCTGGACCCCCTCAGCCCTCCCCGGGGCCGGTGTCCCGCTCCCCCCGACCCCCCCGGTAGGTGAGTAAGAGCCGCTCCGGGGCCGCCGGCCCACGGGTGACTCACGCGCGGACCCTCCCGCGCCCCCGGGGCCGCTCTCGCCGCCGCACGGGCCCCCCCCGCCGCGGCTTCCCCACGCTCCGAGCGCCTCTGAGATCCAAACCCCTGCTGTTGCTTATTTTTGGGTTGAAAACAGGAATATCATCCCATAAATCCCGATGTTTTCTATCGAATCCATCATCTCTGGGCTCTCCCCCTCAAAACCCCAAAGAAGCGGAAAAACCGCCCCAAGTGGCTCCAAGCGCCCCCAGGCTGGGGCTGCGTTTGTCCCCAGGGGCGGTGGCATGTCCGGTAGTGCCACCAGCATCGGGACAAAGCCGCCCACTTGGGCATCCCCCGCTGTCCCCCCCCCGTGCCCCCACCCGGGGTCTCGGTGGTACCGAGAGCTTTGCAGACCCCCGGACAGGTCGCGGACCCCCGGGACAGCAGGTCGCGGTCAGGGACACGCCACTGTCCCCACGTGTGGCGCGTCCCCAGCTGTGAGGAGAGGGGACAGCAATCCCTGCCGGGAACGGAGCGTGGAGGGTGGCCCGGGGTGGCCCCCGGGCTCGGGGTGGGGGGCGTCGGGGGTGACACTGCGCGGGGCTCCGAGGTGTTGGGCACCGGCGGGGATCGCGGAGATTAAAAACACAATAAAAAGCGAGAGGGGGAGGGAGCCCGAACAATGCCTTTTCCCATCGTCCTGTTTTTTGGAAGCTTCTGAACTGTTTTTGTTGAAATTTCCCAAAAATGTCAGGCTCCGGGAGCCACCCAGCCTGAGAAACTTCAGCCCCAGCGGCCGCAGTCTGGCCGAGTGAATCACGGCTGCCCCGGGGGCCGGCGGCCGCCCGCGATCCCGAGCCACCGCCCGCGTCCCCCCGGGGAGCCCCCCAGGGACCGCGGCCAGCGCCGGGTGCTCGGGAAAAGGGGAAATTCCCCCTCTGGAGCCCGCAGCAGCGGCCAGCCCGGCCGCCCACCTGCGCTGCCCACACCCTGCCCCCTCTTTGCTCCAGCGCTGGTCGGGCTGCTCGAGTTTGTGGCTGGGGTCCCGGGGAGGGGGTGACTCCGCCCTGGTGCTGGCACAGGGGACACGGGTGGCTCTGGGTGGCAGCGGCATCATCAGAAGGTGGCTTGAGGCTGCGCTTGGGGTGCAGGGGGAAGATGGAGGGACGGTGGCATTGGGAGAGGAGCGCCGGGTCCCCACCGGTGTCACCTGGGACGCGGTGGGGTGTCACCCCAGGTGGCACAGGGACCTCCCAGCTCACAGCAGCACCTGTGGCACGGGGACGGGGCGAGGGGACAGCGGTCCCCAGCCCCGGGCGGTGCCGGGGTGGCGCCAGGACCCGTCCGGGAGCAGCCGGAGGTGACCGAGCCGCTCCCCGGCGCTCTGAGTCAGCTGTGGTCAGCGCTGCCCTTTGACAGTGACCTTTAAAGCTGCTCCCTCCGGCCCACGAGCCGCCGCGCCCGCAGGCACCGGCCGGAGGCAGGACCCGGCCCGGAGCCCCCCTCTGACCCCCGGCCCGGGCTCTCGGCGTCAGCACGGGGGTCCCCCGAGGCCGGCGCGGTCCCGCTGCCCCCCCGGCGCCGCTCCGTTCCCAGGGCCTCTCTGCCCCGCTGCGGGGCAGGATCCGGCCGCGGGGCCCAGCTCCCTGCCACCAACGCTCTGCTCTGCCCGGGCGGGACGTGGCTCCCCCCGGATGGACGCGGGTGGCCCTGGGGACATCCCCAAAGCCGCTGCGAGCATCCTCGGTCCAGCTTCCCACCAGCCGTCACCTCCCTGCCTCCCTCCATCATGTGTCACCCGGGCCCTGAATTAATCTAATTACTTGATTTCCCAGCCAGAGCTCACTCCATAAAATCCTTGGACGCAGACAGCATCTGGCTCAAGGGCCAGGGTGTAAAAAACAAACAAGGAAAAAAACCCAAACCCCGGGAAAAGCGGGAGGAGAGGCGCAGCGGAGCTGCCTCGACTGCCTGCATCCTTTTAAAGTGACCTGGGGGAAAAATAAAGAGGCAAGAAATGCAAAGAATCCAGCAGGCAGAGTTTGCTTTCTATTCCTCTCAGTCACATTTCCACATCCATGGGTAATTTATAACCCGCTTAACCCCTTCCCTGCCGCCCCCCCTCGCCCTTTCCCTCCAGAGCATCCTCAGGGTGGCCGCACCTTCCCGCCTCTGTTTGCTTTGGGAAGCACAAACAGCCCCGTGGCGGAGTCCGAGCAGCTCGAGAGCGGGGGAAAAAATGTCAAGAGGCTGCTTGAGCACGAGGGATGGGCTCTGCAGGGCTGGGACACGGAGTGAAGGCTCCCCTGCCCGTGGAGGGGACCGAGGGGACACCCCAGGCAGCGCGGGGGGAGCCTGAGGCTTCCCGCAAGGCTCCGGGAGAGAAATGTAGGTCAGTAGTGACAAACGCGAAAGGCACCGGGTGTTTCTGCAGAGGGGAGGAGGGAGGGCAGCAAGCATTTGCCAGCTTGGAGGGCTCTTTGCCTGGGAAAGGCTTTTTTTCCGTGGAAAGGTGAGCGGACGGAGCGCGGGCAGGTGCGGTGGGAGCGCTCCCGGTGCCCCCGGGGCCGCGGCTCTGCGGCCGGTGGAAGCCCCACCTGCGGCGCGGTGATTTACGGTGACAGCCCCCAATCTCGCCCATTTTCTCGGCCATTCGTCAGCGGTGCCGGACCCGGGGCCGGGGCTGGCGGGGCTCCAGGAGGGGGAAGGGGAGCGCAGCGCCCTGGCAGCCCCGCCGGCCCGGCCGCAGCTCATTTTCTGCCGGCCCTGCTTTGATTAATAAGATGAATAAACTGGCGGGGCGAGGAGAGGCCCCGCTCCCTGCTCCGGGGGGGACACGGGCTGCGCCCCCCAGCACCCCCAACCCCTCCGTGCCTGCCCCAGGGCACGGGGCACCCCTCGATCCTGAGCTGGGACGGGGAGAGCCTCCCTTCCCCGCGCCGGGGTCTTGCCATGTGTTCCCCATTAGGGCCGGAGGTTAGCGGAGCCCCCAGCCCTCCCCCTCCTCTCCCCCGGGCCCGCTTCGGGGTGCTGCCATAAATAAGGGGAATGGGCAGGGCAGGGGCGAGGGGGGTGCGGGGGTGCCTTTGATGTCCTTTGAAGCCCGGGAAATCGCAGCTGTAAATCCGGGGTGTCAGGGAGAGCCCAGCAGCGGCCGGGGGGCCCTGAGGATGAGGATGAGGATGGGAGGCACGAAGGCGACTTGAGGAGTCCTGGGGTGGCACAGTGGGGTCTGACACTGGCTGGGGACCCTCCTGAGGGGTTGGCCCATGTGGATGGCAGTGAGGCAGCCCCGTTCCTCTGTGTGACACCAGTGCCGGTGTGACACAGTTCCCTGGCATCGCCTCAGTCCCCCTGCCCTCTTCAGCCCCTCTGTGTCAGGGTGGCCCCAGGTCCTGTTGTGTCCCTGCACATCCCCCGGTCCTCCCGAACCCTCCTGCATCCCCCGGTGCCTCCCTTAGCCCGTGGTCCCCCCACACACTCTCTGGTCTCCATAAACCTCCCGGTTCCCCCGTCCCCTTTGTCCCCCCGCATCCCCTCATCCCCGTGCATCCCTGGACCCCCCTTCTCCTGCATCCCGGGGGTCCCCTCACCCCCGCTGCCTGGGCATCCCCATCACCCCCGCCCGGTGCCGGTGCCGGTGCCGGTGGATCTGCGACAGGCTGCGGCGGCTCCCCCCGCCCCCGGCTCCCCCCGCCCGGCGCACAGCGCGTCACGGCGGGGCCGGCGGCGGCGGCGGCGGCGGTGGGTGCGCTCGGCTCCGCTCCGTTCCGCTCCGCTCCGCGCCCGCCATGGCGGCCCCGGCCCGCCGGCCCCGGGCCCTGCTCGCCCTCGGCCTGGCCCTTCTCGCCGCCGCCGCCGCCGCCACCGCCACCGACCCCTTCTCGCCGCAGCTGGGAGACACCGGCGGGTGCCGCGGGCAGTGCGGCCGCAGCCTGCAGCGCCGGGCCGCCGCCGTGAGTCCGGGGCACCGGGGGGGCACCGGGGGTGGGGGGGCACCGGGGGCGTGGGGAGCGTCAATAGCATTGGGGATACCAGGAGCATCGGGGGCACTGGGAGCACTGGGGGCACTGGGGGCACGGGGAGCATCAATGGCATTGGGGGTACCAGGAGCATCGGGGGCACTGGGAGCACTGGGGGCACTGGGGGCGTGGGGACCATCAATGGCATTGGGGGTACCTGGAGCATTGGGGGTACCTGGAGCATCGGGGGCACTGGGGGCACTGGGAGCACTGGGAGCATCGGGGGCACTGGGGGTCAGTGGGGTGCTGGGAGCACGGGAACCCCAGGCACAGCTGGCACACTGGGAGTAGCAGGAGCAGCGAGGGCACCAGGGGGGACCCCAGGGGCACCGGGAGCACTGGAGGGGTGCTAGGAGCAGCAGAGTTAGCAGGGTCACCAGGAGCAGTGGGGACACCCCTGACAGGCATCTCTGCCAACGCAGCCCCCCACTGGGCAACCCCCCCGTGGGAGCAACATGGGGGGCACCGGGGCACCCCCAATGGGTGAGGGCATCCCCACGGGTTTGGGGTGTCCACAGTGTCACCCCTTTACCCTGAGCCTGCCCATTCCCGGTGACCCCCGTGTAGGCTCTGTGTGCCCCCCACACCCTTTCAGTGTGTGCCCAGCCCCCCAAATCTGTACCCCTCCCCCAGAGCAGGGCACCCCCACCCCCTGCCAGCAGATGCCAGGGCCCGGCTGGTGTCAACAGAGACGGGGGGACCCTCCACACCCTCCACACCCTCCACGAGGACGTGGCCCCGTGCAGACCCACCCTGGGGGGCGCCCGGGGGGCTCTCTCTGCTCTGGGAGCGCCAGCTTTGGGGTGCCAGCTTTCCTCACCACGGTCCTGGGCGGGGGCGGCGCTGCCCGGTGCCCCCCAGCTGGATGCGAGGGGCCGCGTGGGGGTGTCCGGCTCAGCCACCGGGCCGAGCCCGGTGCCAGCTCCACGCTCTCCTCCTCCTCGCCGCAGGATGCTGTTCTCAACGCCTGTTACCGGGGCTGCCGGCTGTTCTCCATCTGTCACTTCGTGGATGCGAGCGCCGAGCTCAACACCACCAGAGCCGAGTGCGAAGCAGGTGAGAGGAGCCGCTGGCCGGGCGGCCCCCGAGCCCCAAAACGCCGTCCTGGGGGGATCCCCATCCCCGCATCGCACCGGGAGCAGCGCGACACCCGGCAGCTCCGGAGCGTGCCGCCCCGCCCGGCCCTGCAGCGAGCGGCTGCGGGGGACACGCCCTGGGGAGGGGCACGGGGGTCCCGGGGATCGAGCACCCCCAACTCCGACCCCTCCTCTCCCCCAGCCTGCGCCGAAGCCTACGGCAACGCGGAGGAGCAGTTTGGGTGCGTGACCGGGTGCCGCAAGCAGCTGCCCGAGGTGGAGGAGAGCAGGAAGGAGAAGGTGAAGGGAGATGGGGAAACCCTTCCTCCAGCAGCTCAGCACAGTCCCTCCCTTTCCTCGGGATGGGGGACACCCCACATGGGCAGCCCATCCATTCATGGATCCATCCACCCATCCATCTGTCCATCTGTCCATGGATCCATCCGTCCATCCGTCCATCCGTCCATCCATCCATCCATCCATCCATCCATCCATCCATCCATCCATCCATCCATCCCTCCATGGATCCCTGTGTCCGTCCATCCATCCATCCATCCATCCATCCATCCATCCATCCATCCATCCATCCATCATCCATCCATCCATCCATCCATCCATCTCTCAATCCATCCATCATCCCTCCATGGATCCCTGTGTCCATCCCTCCATCCCTCCATCCCTCCCTCCATCTGGATGGGAGCTCCAGAGGTGCCAGGTCGATCCAAGCCTGGCTGGTTGCTTTGTCTCAAGTCTAAAAAGCAAATTAAAATTAACTGAGCTGGGCTTAGCCTGGGCCAGGCAGGGAGACCACAGGGAGTTCCCAGGGTGGGAGGGTCTGCCTGGGCATGGCAGCAGATTCCCCCAGTTTTGATTTGCTATCCCTCCCAGCAATCAGCGACGCTTTCTCCTCCTACATTTAATTAATTCAACTTTTGCCCAATTAATTAAATTAGACTTTGGCCCGAGGAAGAGGCTTTTCCCTTGGTGCACGTGCAGGCCAAGATGAAAAAGAGTGAAAAGCTCCTTTGAACACCCCTCCTTTGCAGCCCGGTTTTGAGCCCCTCCTGGTGCCTGCTCCTGTTTCCCAACCCCTCTCCAAGGCCGGGGATGAGCATCTGGGGGTGACAGGGGGTGACAGGCAGGGCCCTCACCCCCTCCACCCGGCCAAAGCATTTTTCCTCAGGTTCCCAGACGAGCAGGCAAAGCAGATTTAGCATAATAATTAGATACAGAATCTGACCTATTTATTTCCTGTTTGCTGGTTTGACCGTGCAAGGGGCTGTCGGAAAATGTTCGGAGCCAGTGGCAGGGAGCAGCCAAGCGGATTCCAGCAGGGATGCTTTAAAAATAACAAACTGCCGCGACGGCCAAGAATCCAGGGCACCGAGAGGCTGCCAGGAGAGGAACGCCCTCGGCACCGCGGCTGCTCCGCTCCCATTGTCTCCGCCAGAGGAGGGTGATCCCGCCCCAAGGGACGCTCCTGGGGCTGGGTGATGGCCCCAAAGCTGGGTGGTCACCCCAGGGATCGCAGCCCCCGCTCGGTGACCCTCCTGGGACCGGGTCACAGCCCCCTTTCCATGCCTGGGAGAAGCAGGTTGAGCCCAGACCTGAGCACGTGGCTCAGCCCAGCCACGACCTCGGGGTGGGATGCTCCCTGCCAGGGTGGGTGACGAGGGGACAGCGGTGAGGTGATGTCCCTGCTCCTCTGCAGAGCCTGGAGCTGAAAGCGCCGTCGTTTTCCATGTTGGATTTGGTCTCCACCTTCTGCAACGACATCGTCAGCTCTGCCCAGAGCTTCATCTCCTCCACCTGGACCTTCTACCTGCAGGCGGACGATGGCAAAGTCGTGGTGTTCCAGGTGGGGGCGTCCCCAGGACCCTCTCCGTGGGTGCCCAGAGGGGCGGGGACCCCTTTCCTCACTGCCTTCTCCCTCTCTCCCTGCCGACCCAGTCCCAGCCTGAGATGGAGTACCCAGGACCCGAGGCCCTGGAGATCCAGCCAGCACAGCCGGGATCGGGATCGGGATCCAGCCCTGGTGCCCCCCAGCCCCACACAGGTGCGGGGGGCTCTGGGCTGCTGGGAGGGGGGGCTGGGAGCCTCCGAGCCCTCCTGGCTCGCTTCCAAGTTCTCCAGAGCTGAACAAATTTCCCGCTTCTCGGGTCTGATCAGCTTCCCACACCCCCACGCACGCCGGGGGGGCTCTGGATGGGGCCCTGCTCCACAAAGCTGCTGGGATCCTCTGCGCCCCCCTTAGTGGGCAGAGGGTCCCGGGGAGAGAGGGGAACCCCACCACGCTGGTAAGGGGATGGGAGAGGGGAGGGTGTGCCCACATGGGTGCCCACGTTCAGCATCGCCTCTCCCCTCCCAGGCCCCCGGGCAAAGGGGGACAAGCCCCCCGTGAAGGAGCCGCGGGGCAGAGCCAAGGCGAGCCCCCCGGAGCCCCCGCAGCAGGAGCACGACTTCCTCGGCTGCATGTCCAAGTAGGTGGTCTGGGACCTGCTGGACGTGGCGGAGCAGATCCCCCCCCAAACCCCAACTCCCAGCCCGTGCCCTGCCATAAACTCGTCCCTCCTCTTTGGCGGGGGGTGGTGGGGTGCTACAGGCGCTCGGGCCTTCCTCGCTGGATCCTGGCCGCCTGCCTCTTCCT
>NC_052043.1:0-12620 GCF_015832195.1 Motacilla alba alba | reverse complement strand
CATTGTCGCAGAGTCTGCCTACATTAAGCAGAGACAACTTGATTTGGCATTGCTGAAACCTGAACGGACCCTCGCTCCTGCTCCCTACCTCCCCGACTCACCACAACTCCTTGGCCTGTCCTGATGGCTACCCAGATAGGACAGTGAAATAGAAAATTTAAAGGCTTCACCGCAGAGTCCTGTAATACTTCCACAAGGCCCACATGTGCAGGAAACCCGGTGCATGTGCTGGCTGGTGACAGGGGCTGGACATCTGCCGAGTCAATTACCTAAAGCAAACAAATGAGAATGGAGGCTTGGAGTTGCAACAGAAAGTGAGACTTGAGCAATAACAACTACTTCTGTACACTACTCAATGCTCACCTTGCCCACTCAGCCTTGACTGCTGCTCTCTGGCTTGACTGCCTAAAAATAAAGACAAAGAACAGTGCTGTAACATAGTCACCATTTATGCTTCCTCTGCAGATACAAACAGTGACTGACCTGCTCATGGGAACCCACAAGCCCGGGATGGGGCGCTCTGACAAGGATATAATGCATCAGCACCTGAAAGAAAGTTAGGATATACATCAAAGGGCTGCAGGATACCTTCACAGCTCCAAACATCTTGTGTCAATCTAGGAATACCACCTAGAGTCCAACTACAGCCCACGCTACAAATCTCAAGTCCCCGGGACTGGTCCTATCGCACCAGGCTACGCAGCGGGGCAGAGCGGCTCCGGCACAGATATGTGCACACACCCATGACACAGGACGGGACGTGACAAACAATGGGGGACACAACAGGGACAGAAATCTCTTGGCAAGAAGAATGACTGCAAGGACCAAAAGAATGCAATACGAGATGACCGAGGAGAGAGCGATGGCGAGCTGATGAAGCTCAGAGAACCCTGGAGGAAGAAGGTGCTAACTGAATGATATATTCCAAGAACTGCAAAGATGGATGCCTGTGAATCCTACGGTCAGAATCCTCTACCAGTCCTCACATTCTTACGAGTCCTCATCTGCCACAATGGATCCTTGCGGGGCGCAGCTGTCCATACGGCTCAGAACAAGACCTGAAAAGACATCTGACCGGATGCTTCTAAAGAGAGATGCGATTCTGATGCCTGTCTGAGCTCCCGAGTCAAAAGTTCTATGGCATCGGTGCCAGGCCAAGGAACGCAGAGATCACAGATGCTAAGAATGATGCGTGGGTTTCTGATAGGCCCCTCAAAGGGCTAAGGAAAAAGACCTGAGACACCCAAACACACAGAATGCACAACAGACAAGTGACACGAGACACACCAGGACTGCTCTGCCCTGCGCACCTCAGCACTGTGATCACAAGTGAAACTTTGCCTTTCAGTGGCCTAAAGGACACTTCCTGCACATCCCCGTCTCCAAAGCAGACTCAAAAACTCCTCCCAGTAAGTCCCAACCCAGCATCCCACTTTCATCCCCTCTGTGGGGCATGGCCCTTGACTTATCTCTCTCAGACATCCGAGGATGCCGATCCATGTCCGGTGTGAAGGAAGGCCGCCTCACAAGCTGGGAAGTTCCTGCTGTCACTGGGCCATTGTCTCTTAGATAGCTACATTAAAGAAAACCAAGCATCAATGCATGATCTGGGCAGCACGTCGGCCAAAACCAAACACGTCTGCTGCTCACCATTCTGCTGAGAATGCCCAGCTCCTCAGGCCACATGCTTTTGCTGCGCTCGGAGGCCACACCATCGTTGCAGGGTATGCCTGGGTTAAGAGGAGACGAGGTGATGTGGCTTAGCTGAAACCTGAGCGGACCCTCGCTCCTCCTCCCTGCTTCCCCAACTCACCGCAACTCCATGGCTGTTGCCAAAGGCGACCCGGATGACACCTTTAAGTAAAAAAGGCAAAGGCTTCATCACTAAGTGTTGTAAGACTCCCAGAGGGCTCACGAGAGCAGCAAACGCGGTCCATCAGCCAGTGTGTGACGGGAGCTGGACATACTCCGAGTGAATTGCCTAAAGCACACAAACGAGAATGGAGGCTTAGAGTTGCACCAGAAAGTGAGACTTGAGCAATAACTACTTCTGTACACTACTCAATGCTCACCTTGCCCACTCAGCCTCGACTGCTGCATCTGCCTTGACTTCCTAAAAATAAAGACAAAGAACAATGCTGTAATATAGTCACCATTTATGCTTCCTCTGCAGATACAAACAGTGACTGACCTGCTCAGGGGAACCCACGAGCCCGGGATGGGTTGCTCTGCCAAGGATATAATGCATCAGCACCTGAAAGAAAGTTAGGATATACATCAAAGGGCTGCAGGATAACTCAACAGGTGGAAACATCTTTTGTCAATCTAGGAATACCATCTAGAGTCCAACTACACACCACATTACAAATCTCAAGTCCCCGGGACTTGTTCTATGGCACCAGGCTACGCAGCAGGGCAGAGTGGCTCCGGCACAAATATGTGCACACACCCGTGACACAGGACGGGACGTGACAAACAATAGGGACACAACAGGGACAGAAATCTCTTGGCAAGAGGAATGACTGCAAGGACCAAAAGAACGCAAAATGAGATGACCGAGGCGAGATCCACGGCGAGCTGATGAGGCTCAGAGAGCCCAGGAGAAAGAAGATGCTAACTGAAATATTTATTCCAAGAAACTGCAAAGATGGATGCCCAAGAATGCTGCGGTCAGAATCCTCTACCAATCCTCACATTCTTACAAGTCCTAATCCGCCACAATGGATCCTTGTGCGGCACAGCTGTCCATGCAGCTCAGAACAAGACCTGAAAAGACATCTGACCGGATGCTTCTAAAGACAGATGCGATTCTGATGCCTGTCTGAGCTCCCGAGTCAAAAGTTCTATGGCATCGGTGCCAGGCCAAGGAACTCTGAGATCACAGATGCTAAGAATGATGCCTGGGTTTCTGACAGGCCCCTCAAAGGGCTAAGGTAAAACACATGAGACACCCAAACACACAGAATGCACAATAGACAAGTGACACGAGACACACCGGGACTGCTCTGCCCTGTGCACCTCAGTGCTGTGATCACAAGTGAAACTTTCCCTTTCAGTGGCCTAAGGGGCACTTCCTGCACATCCCTGTCTCCAAAGCGGACTCAGAAACCCCTCTGGTGAGTCCCAACCCAGCATCCCACTTTCATCCCCTCTGCGGGTCGCAGCCCTCTACTCATCTCTCAGACAGGTGGGCATGCCAATCTGTGTCAGGTGCAAAAGAAAGCAGCCTCGCCATCTGAGCAGTCCCTGGTGGCACCGGGCTGTTGTATCTTGCTCTGCCAAGAGAAAGAAAACCAAACATCAGCGCACAAGCTTATCAGCACATCGGCCAAAACCTAACACGTCTGTTACTCACCACATTCTTAAGAATGCCAAAGGTCCTCGGGCCACACGCTTTGGCCGTGCTCAGAGGCTGATGCCATTGTCGCAGGGTCTGCCTAGATTAAGCAGAGACAACTTGATTTGGCATTGCTGAAACCTGAACGGACCCTCGCTCCTGCTCCCTACCTCCCCGACTCACCACAACTCCTTGGCCGGTCCTGATGGCTACCCAGATAGGATGGTGAAATAGAAAATTTAAAGGCTTCATCGCAGAGTCCTGTAATATTTCCTCAAGGCCCACATGTGCAGGAAACCCAGTGCATTGGCCGGTGTGTGACGGGGGCTGGACATACGCCGAGTCAATTGCCTAAAGCAAACAAACGAGAATGGAGGCTTAGAGTTGCACCAGAAAGTGAGACTTGAGCAATAACTACTTCTGTACACTACTCAATGCTCACCTTGCCCACTCAGCCTCGACTGCTGCATCTGCCTTGACTTCCTAAAAATAAAGACAAAGAACAATGCTGTAATATAGTCACCATTTATGCTTCCTCTGCAGATACAAACAGTGACTGACCTGCTCAGGGGAACCCACGAGCCCGGGATGGGTTGCTCTGCCAAGGATATAATGCATCAGCACCTGAAAGAAAGTTAGGATATACATCAAAGGGCTGCAGGATAACTCAACAGGTGGAAACATCTTTTGTCAATCTAGGAATACCATCTAGAGTCCAACTACACACCACATTACAAATCTCAAGTCCCCGGGACTTGTTCTATGGCACCAGGCTACGCAGCAGGGCAGAGTGGCTCCGGCACAAATATGTGCACACACCCGTGACACAGGACGGGACGTGACAAACAATAGGGACACAACAGGGACAGAAATCTCTTGGCAAGAGGAATGACTGCAAGGACCAAAAGAACGCAAAATGAGATGACCGAGGCGAGATCCACGGCGAGCTGATGAGGCTCAGAGAGCCCAGGAGAAAGAAGATGCTAACTGAAATATTTATTCCAAGAAACTGCAAAGATGGATGCCCAAGAATGCTGCGGTCAGAATCCTCTACCAATCCTCACATTCTTACAAGTCCTAATCCGCCACAATGGATCCTTGTGCGGCACAGCTGTCCATGCAGCTCAGAACAAGATCTGAAAAGACATCTGACCGGATGCTTCTAAAGACAGATGCGATTCTGATGCCTGTCTGAGCTCCCGAGTCAAAAGTTCTATGGCACTGGTGCCAGGCCAAGGAACTCTGAGATCACAGATGCTAAGAATGATGCCTGGGTTTCTGACAGGCCCCTCAAAGGGCTAAGGTAAAACACATGAGACACCCAAACACACAGAATGCACAATAGACAAGTGACACGAGACGCACCGGGACTGCTCTGCCCTGAGCACCTCAGCGCTGTGATCATAAGTGACACTTTTCCCGTTACGTGGCCTAAGGGGCCGCTTCATCCACATCCCCGTCTCCATAGCGGACTCAAAAATCCCTCCCGGGGAGTCCCAACCCAGCATCCCACTTTCATCCCCTCTCTGGGTCACCGCCCTCGACTTATCTAAGACATCTGGGGAACCCGGTCCGTGTCAGGTGCAAAGGAAGGCCGCCTCGCCATCTGGGAAGTTCCTGCTGTTGCTGGGCTGTTGTCTCGTAGTCTCCTACAGTCAAGAAAACAGAGCATCACTATGTGATCTTGGCGGCACGTCGGCCAAACCCAACCATTCTGCTACTCACCGCTCTCCTAAGAATGCCCGGGTCCTCGGGCGGCACGATTGCGCCGTGCTCGGAGGCCACGCTGTTGTCGCAGGGTCCGCCTGGGTTAAGAGCGGACGAGGTGATGTGGCATTGCTGAAACCTGAGTGGACCCTCGCTCCTCCTCCCCGCTTCCCTGACTCCCTGCAACTCCTCCGCCATTGCCAAAGGCTACCCGGGTGCCACCTTTAAACAGAAAAAGCAAAGGCTTCATCACCGAGTCCTGTCGGACATCCACAGGGCTCACGAAAGCAGCAAACCAGGTCCATCAGGTGGCTGGTGACGGGGGCCTGGCATACTCCGAGTGGACTGCCTAAAGCACACAAACGAGAATGGACGCTTAGAGTTGCAACAGAAATTGAGACCTCAGCAATAACAACTGCTTCTGTCCACTGGACACTGCTCACCTTGCCCTCTTCAACTTGACTGCTGATATCTGGCTTTACTTCCTAAAAATAAAGACAAAGAATAGTGCTGTAACAGAGTCACCATTTACACTTCCCCTGCAAACACAAACCGTGACTGACCTGCTCGGCCGAACCCGTGCACCCGGAATGGGGCGCTCTGCCATGGATTCTATCCTTCTGGATCTGAAAGCAAGTTAGAACAAAAGTCAAAGGGCTGCAGGATACCTTCACAGCTCCAAACATCTTGTGTCAATCTAGGAATACCACCTAGAGTCCAACTACAGCCCACACTACGAAGTTCAAGTCCCTGGGACTGGTCCTATCGCACCAGGCTACGCAGCGGGGCAGAGCAGCTCCGGCACAAATATGTGCACACACCCGTGACACAGGACGGGATGTGACAAACAATGGGGTCTCTAAACACAAACATCACTTTATACTACAAAGTGTGACACAATGATGAGAAAAGAGTTCCTGGCAAGAATAAGTAGTGGCAAGGACCATGAGGATGCCAAAAGAGATGACTGATGCTCAGGGGACAGTGGATGGAGGCAGCTCCTCTAAGGAGCAGAAGACTAGAACAGAGTGACCTGTTATAAGACCTGTTGGTCACGATGATCGAGGCGGCTGTGAGACAATGATATGTTTAGAATGTTCTCCATATCATACAATCTTTCGTGCCCCAGGACCTTACAGCTCACAGCTGGAAAGGATGGATGCTGATACAGCCGGGAACAAGACCTCAAAAGACGCCTGAAGATGCGGCTGAGCCCGCCGGTAAAAGAACAAACGATGTTGCCATCCTGCTGAGAAGCGCCAGCATTCGAGAACCTAGACATGACAGCTGATGGTTTTGCTAAGGGCCTCGAGGAGAAAAGGCAGAGATATTTGATCCAAGGGACCCCAAAGACACACTAGGTAACACGGACACCGAACAACACGACACAGACCGGAACTGTTCTGCACTGCATACCCTACAGCTGCAATCAAAAGCAGAGCCTCTCCCTTTAGCTGTCCCAAGGGGCCCCTTAGAGGGCATCTCTTCACCCTCTGCTAATTTTTAAGTGTTTCCCAGGAATTTCCAACCCGCTACTCTCCTATCATCCCATCTCCAGGCCACGGCCCCCAACTTATCTTTTGGATGACTGGTGATATGAATCCACATTGGAGCTGAAATGAGTCTGCCTCAAAGGGCCCTGTGATCCCTGTCAGCCTCTCAGTCAGCTACAATAAAGAAAACCAAAAACAATGTATGAGTTCAGTGTTATGTGGGCCAAATCCCAGAAAATCAGCTACTTACCCTCTCCTGAGTGTGCCTGGGTCCTCAGGTCTCCAGCTTCATTCTGAGTCCAAGGTTGTGGCACCTGGGTTAGAGAAAGGCAAAGTTACATGGCATTTCTGTGACAGCAGTGGATGAGCTTTTGTGCTGTAAGACATGTGAATGCCTCCACTACGCTTGTGAAAAGCCTTGGGGGGCCCTCAAATAGACACCATTTCTCACCTTGCTGCCTTCAAAACCCCCCACAATAACTCTTGAAAGGATACCTCCTCACCCTCCTGCTCCTAGTCACAATCCTCAACTTAATTGTAGCCTCAATCTCAAGCATCATCTTTGACACTGGGCGGATCCCTTTTGTGATGTGATGAATCTGCCAAAGAAAGTGTTGTACCTGACACAATCAGGAATTTCTGTAAGTTGCACTCCTCCTCTAACCTAAAAACAACCAAGAACAAAACTAGAAGCTACAAAAGCACTTTTCCACCCCTAAACACACAACCCAAAATCATGAGCTTAAATACTCCCTGTGTTCAATGCTGAATTCTTCACAGCATCTTCAAAGCCTCTATGACTTTAGATGCCCAAAGGCACCTGCTAGAAACAAGCTAAGCTAAGCTGAAAGAGCCTCTTCACTGAAATGAGAGGAGAGCTCTTATCCCAGCAGATCCCAGGGAGGGAATGAAGCCCTTCTGCAAAAGCTGGGGTTAATATACCCCTGATGGTGCCCGCCTCTCGTTCCCATGGCACCCAGGAAAAGGGAGGGGGCAAATCCCACCAGGTATAAAAGCCCTCAGAGCAGCTGCAGCTGTTTGGCTCCTCTACCTTGAATTTGAGGGGAATAAGGGGCTTGATATAGGAAAACTCTTCAGAGGAATGACAATGCTTTCTTTTTGGCTACAACTAATTGGAGCAAGAGGGTGGAAAACTGGTAAGAAATAAAACTTTGAGTTTGGGTAGCACAGCCAGACAAATTGGGTAGTTGGCTGTTAACTACATAGTTATTCTTTAGTGACCACTAAGTAGTAATTCACGTGTGACTAAGTAGGGTAGAGAAGAATACTAAAGATATGAATAGTCTAAGTCTCCTTGGGACCTCTAATTAGGGCTATCTATATTATAAACAAAAATAAGAAAAATATAGCCTCCAGGGCAGTGTAAGGGTTAGGTACGTGCCAAGCTCACCCTTCTCTGAGATATCTGGTCCTAGGGCACAGAAAGAAGTGCCCTGAAATGCACATTTAAACCCTTAAAATGCTGAAAAAGGCAGAGCTTCCTTCAAGTGAACCCCTTAAAATGAGAAAAGGGGGCAGTTACCTCCACTGAAACTGATACAATGGCAAATAAATGCCTTCCGCCCTTTAATTTAATCCCCTAACATATTGGGAAAAGAGGGGGCTTTCTTACTGTAAATCTCTCCAGTGGTGAAAGAAATAGGGATTTTTCCCTCAATCCAAACCCTTAAGAAGGCGAGATAGCTGGGCATCCCCCTCAGTTTAAGCCTTAGGACAACAAAAAAAGAGGGCGGTTACCCTTAATTTAAACCCATAAAAAACATTGTTAAGGTTTTCCCCCTTCTATTTAAACTGGAAAATAATGGAAAATGGGGACTCCCTGTCAATTAGCACCCCTAACAGCATAGAAAAGGCAGGATTCTTCCAACTGAGACCATTAAAATTGCAGGGGAAGCAGATTCCCTCACAATTCAAACATAAAAAATAAGGGAAAGGGAAGCTTTTTCCCTCTATTTAAACCCTTTTTCTTCTAATAACCCCTCTCTTTTCTGGGAGTGCTGTGGAGGGTCTGGAGGCTCTGGGGAGGGACTGACACAGTAAAAGGGGAAAGTTGAAAGCTCTCCCCTGGAACCCCACATGCTGCCTGGCCCCCTCAGGTGCTGCCCCTTGGCGAGAGGGTTCTTCCCTTGGCATTTTCTCAAAGCGATGCTCCGTGCCCGAGTGGGTCCGGCTGCTCCCTAGTCCCTGCTGGATGCTCCGACCGTAGCTCGAGCGTTCAACCGCATCCCAAGCGTCTGGAGGGATGCTTGGGATACCCCCGTTAGCCCCTCTGGACTAGCAGCTCCCTGTGCGGGTGTGCCTGGGTGTCCTAGGGTGACGTTATGATGCTTGTATCCCCATTTGTGTGTTCTGTTTATGCTGGATATTATGTTCTGTGCCTTCAAGACTGGCTCTGAAGAGTGAATGTTTTGTTTTGGGTTTTGTTATCAGCCCGCTCCCCCACGGCTGGCGGGACACAGAGACGGGGAGTACCTAGTGTGGCTTTTGCTTTTTGCTGGGCTTTTTGCTTTGCTCTTGCTCTGGCTTCTGCTTGCTCCTGCTTCGCTCTTGCTTTTGCTTTTGCTTCTGCTCATTAGTTAGTTTAGCTAAGCAGTCCAAATTTTTTTTTTCCTCTGGACTGTATTTTTTTTCTTATTTTTTTTTTTCCTTTTTTTTCCCCTTCCCTTTTTGGAGCTACTCGAACCTGCTCTGGACTGGGACCTGGAAACACCGAGAGCTTGCACCTCGTGGCTTGCAGCAGCCATCTCCAGCGCCGGAGGGACTGACAACAGAGCAACCACCCCCCAAAAGAGACTTTCTGAATTTGTCATCCTTTTCAGAGTGGTGAAGGAGTGTTATCATCTGGTATTGTTCATTCTGTGTGCTGGGGGTGCTGTGCCTGTTAAATAAACAGGTTCTTTCCACTTCTCTCCGAGGAATCCTTCCCGAACCCGGTTGGAGGGAGGGGCTGTGTGGGTTTGCTTTCTGGAGGGGCCTCCTTTTGCAGGTTTTCTCCCAAATTTGCCCTAAACTAGGACACCGGGTAACCCTCTGAAAGCAGCTGGTCACACCGGGTGCTGCTAGACCTTGGACTGGGGGGGTGAGGTGAAGAAAGGTCCTGTGGGGAAGTTCCCTCCCCTACACAGCTCTTCGTCTGCCCCTTAAACAATGGGGTGCTAGACTTTCCTTTCCAAGGACATTAACAGTCTTTCCCCTCTGTGTGCCCAGGGCCAAAACTGGGATTCTGCCTCCAAAATTGCAGACAGAGAACAATTTCTCACAGACCGTAGCTGCCAACGCCAAGAACTCTCGCTGCCCTTGGAGTGCCACGTGTCTCCTGTGAACAGACGTCGACACACAGGAGGGGTGAGTTTGGTTTCACAGGGAAGAGGACCGGTGCAGGATTTCTCCAGGAGCAAAGCTGCCCCTGCCGAGAACTCGGGCTGCCTTGGCAGTGCCAATCACCTGCTGCAAACTGGCATCGGGAAACTTGGGGGGTGATGTCACGATCCGCCCTTACGGACTAGATTGTGATGGTTCGTTATCTGATCTCAGGGTACAAAACACCGACACGGCAAGGGGGTTTGCAGTAACAAAATCCATGTACTTTATTGAACAATCACGGCAAAATGCATTGGAGGGAATTGGGGAGAGAGAGAGAGAGAGAAAGAAGAACCCTATAGGAAAGGAAGGAAAGACAGAGTAGGTATATCTACCAACATAGAGGCGATGCAATTCTTCGAGGTCCAGCCGAGGAGTCGCCTTTACGTTGGGGAGATCTCGAAAGGCTAGCTGACTTGAGGGGCCTTTTATATTGAAAGTTGGGAAGGAGGGGGGAAAGAATACAATAGTCTTATGATCTCAGCAGTGGGGAGAGCTATTATTTTCCTGGTTCACTGCCTGCAGGCAAACATGATCAGTTCGATTAGCTGTTCTCCACACTCACACTGCCCTCCTCCCCCCAGATTACAGGTTCCAGTCCTTGAGGAGAAAAAGAGTCTTGTCCACATAGGGGTTTCATGTCTCAGTCTTAGAGGGAGTGGTTTCTCCATCTCAGTCCATCTGCCATGGTGGTTGTAGAGTAGATGAAGGGTCTTCTGTGGAGACCACCAAAGGGTAATTCCAGAAGAGAGTCCAGCCAGGCTTGGGGGTGGAAAACTCCAGGCCATTGTTCAGGTGAAGGAAGGTCAAGATGCTCCTTGTCCTTTTCACTGGGAGCAGTGTAGCGTGAGGTACAATAACTCAAGTTCCAGTCCCGGGAACTTGGCGAACCCACACCAAACCAGGATGTAGGATCCTCTCTCTTTCTGTGGTCTCAGTCTTCTTTCACCGACGATCGTGAGGCAGATGAGAAAGCAATCTTGGGCAGAGTCTTACAGGTGAGTTTTTCTGTGCAGAATTTCTCCCAGACCAAAGTTGAGAGCATCTAACCCTAACCACAACAACTTAGCTGGGTCTAAAACTTACAGCCTTTGGACCGGCTGCATGGGACCCAGCCCACTGTGCCACCACAGGTCCCTTTCTGAAGCATTCCCATGGCAGTCCTAAAACTTTGCCTTTTCAGAGGGTGTTTCCTCTGAACCTGACCATGATCTTCAAAATATGCTAAAGAATCCTAAAACAGTTTTGAAAAAGCCCCAACAATACCCAAAAAAAATCCCAGAAAATGTTGTCCCAACATTAGGGTTGCTGCCTTGCGCTGCTGTTGGGGAAAACTGGTGTTTTCTTAGGGGTGCTGTTTAGGGTGAGCTTAGGGCTGGGGTGAGGGCTGCTGCACCTGTATCCTAACCCCATCTGGTACCTTGTGTCCTGTCCTTTGTAGCCCTAACCTTCAGTGTCAGCTCTCCACTTTCAAGCCTCCTCCCTCTGCGCCCCTCAGCCCGCAATGTCTGTGAGTCACCCCCAGCACTCTGACACTGTTCCTTGGCCCCCTAAACTCCACCGTGCACTCTCCACCTGGTTAGGGGTGGTGTGAGAGTTGGTTCACCTGTCATCCTCGGGTACCCCCCATTTTGCCCCTCAAGGCACCTGCTCCCCCTCAGCCTCTTCTTGTCACCCTCAAGTTCCCTAGAGTAGTCTCTCAGCATGTCTGAGATGAGAGACACCCTGGAGCCCTTTAGTTGCTCATAATGCTCCCGTTTGCCTCTCAGCTGCCCCCATGCTCCGTGTCACCCTCCATGCCCTTCCTCTCAGCCCGCAGCACCTGGTGACACCCTGCAGCCCACAAACGTTATCCCTGCCTGTCTTATTTGGGTGTTGTCCTGCTGCGAGAGCTGCACTGTCCTCCCAGGGCTCAGGCTCCCACATGCTGCTGGAGGGGATTCAGGCATGGGCGGTGGGTGCAGTAATGGATGGAGCAGGGAGCGTGGTGGGGCAGGGTGAGGGGCGGAGGGATGGATGGAGCAAGGGTGGGCGGAAAAACAGAGTAGAGGTTAGGGGCTGGGAAGGGGACACGGTAATAAGGGGCTGAGATGAGGAGGTAAGGGTTAGGGGAAAGCACCCCATGACTCCAAGACGTAAACTGCAGCCACTGAGAACATTGCTAAAGGCATTTGCCGCTCCTAGGTAACTCAAACAGGGCGGCACCCTGACGTTTGCGAAAAACCAGCAGGCAGCCGGCCCCTAAGGGCCAAGGGCCCAAAGGTAATATGCAGGCTTCTCCCCAGGGAAAGAAAACTCACCAGCCCATGTTCCTGGTCTCAGTTTGCAGAGCTGCATGGGCACTCTCAAAGCAGCCCGAGTTGGCACAGGTGGCAGCTTGTCCCTGGGCAGAATCTTCGGATTCGCAGGAAATCCAGCAGGCAGCCGGCCCCTAAGGGCCGAGGGCCTACCTGGTACACAAAAAGGCTTCTGCCCCAGTAAGCAAAACTCACCAGCCCACGTTCCTGGTCCTCAGTTTGCAGAGCTGCATGGGCACTCTCAAAGCAGCCCGAGTTGGCACAGGTGGCAGCTTGTCCCTGGGCTGCATCTTCAGATTCGCAGAAATCCAGCAGGCAGCCGGCCCCTAAGGGCCAAGGGCCTACCTGGTACACAAAAAGGCTTCTGCCCCGGTAAGCAAAACTCACCACCCCCATGTTCCTGGT